>NC_064648.1:199292275-199596289 GCF_023864345.2 Schistocerca serialis cubense | reverse complement strand
AGACAGGTCTGTCGCCAGGCACGGCGTTTCTTCGCAGTGAGCACGTTGCAGATACGTCATAATTGCCAGTGGCGGGTGAGTGTGTCTCGGTCACGAGTGTGCGGAGGAAGGATCGGTAGAGGCGACGAGATTTACAAAGGAGAAGGATGGTCTGTGAGGGCAGGGCTGGCCGGTGAGTTTGAATGGCTCTGGTAGGGATACAGGTGGTTACAGCGTCAGACGAGGTCCAGTGGAGGACAGCAGATCGTGAGATGTCATCGAGAGATTGGAGGGTAGGGTCATCGCGTTTGACCTGGGTGTGTACGGAGTATCGGTAGGCATCCCAGCTGGTGTGGGAGTAATCGTGGACAAGTTTAGATGGAACGTCAGGGGAGGAACAGGACGGGGACGGCGATCGTCACAGATAGTGAGGAGGACCGGGGCGTGGTTGCTGCCAGTTATGTCAGGGACTTCCGCAGTGATGTACCCAAGGCGGTTGGGAGAAACTAGGATCACGTCAGCAGGGGTGTGGGACTCTGGTCGGGTGTGATGGGGAGGGTAACCAGGTGTTCCTGTAGGGTGGTGAGAAAACGATGGAACCGCTGAAGTTCGTCAGGAACGCAGCTGTGGATATTGAGGTCTGCAGCAATCACACAGGTGGAAAGGTGGTGCGGTCAATGTGGGCCAGGAAATCGTGTGTGTGCGGGGGGGGGGGGGGGGGGGGTTCAAGGGCGGATGTAGATGGTGGCACATGTGACGGTAAGGGTGGGGAAGAAGAGGCTGAGGGTGAGATGCTCTGCAGGATTGTTGAGGAGAGGCATATTTCTGTCGGCCAGACTGTAACTTAAGGCATTTCTCACTTTCAGAGAGCTGAGGCATATAGTGTCAAAAGCGCAGTTCCTTTGGTTTAGCGAACATGAAACTTACCAAAATACTTCACATCTCTGAGTTTTAAACAAGCAAAGTATAAGACTCGCGTGGCTAGAAATATTGGGGTGCTGCCGACTGCTGCGTGCTGTAAGCAAAACAAATGAGAGACCCGCCACACTTCCTCAGGAATAGTATCTTGCTACCATATGTCGGTGACATCTTGCAACACTGTGTTGCAGAGCTGCATGCTAAAAAATTCAATTTCTGTTTGCAATTCGTTCTGCAGGCAGACGCTGCAAGTAATAAACAATACCTTCGCTCCAAGTGTTTTTGGTCTGCTGCTATAAATGCATATTTCTTCCAATTATTTATGACGAGAATACTTCAGAGCTAGCAGTATTTGTGGTAGAGTCTTCTATATATAGGACTATTTATCACATTTCCTTTCGGCTGGGTATGACATCCACCCCAGACCTATGCCCTGCCTATCAATTTTGTTTGTCTGGTCACTGCCTTCCTCTCATGCCATCCTGCCTATGTCACCCTCCATGATACCAACACCCGTATCTTTTACCCCACTGCTGGCATCCCCCACGGCTCAGTCCTCTCCCCTCTCCTCTATCTCTAGCACACCGCAGATATGCCCAAGCCACCCCCACCTGTTCACCTGCTCCAATATGCTGATGACACCACCTTCCTGGCTCTCTATCCCACCCTTCAATGGTAACAACACACCCTCCAAACCCACACTGACCAGTTCACCACCTGGTGCAACCAGTGTTTCCATTGTATCAACCCCTCCAAAACCCAGGCCGCACCACTCGCTACTTCCATCTCCACAATTTCAACCTAATCGTTCATGGTCATCTCATCCAGCTCAGCCTCACCCTGAGATAGCTTGGCCTCACCTTGACCACCACCTCACCTAGACCCCCCATCTCCCGAACATCCAGCAGAAAGCCCATTCCCACCTCTGTCTTCTGAAACTCCTGTCTGGCCGGAAATGGGGTTTCACCCTTCCACCATCACCCACACCTACAAATCCCTCATCCGTGCTATCCCCTGTCATCCCAGCGCTACCTGGATCTCATATCCTCCCACTTTTGTAAGGCTCTCCAAATTCTAGAACACCACATGCTCCGCATTGCCTTCCGTATCTGCCTTCTGTCCCCACACAACTCCTGTATGACTTCATCCCCTTCCCACACCTCCTCCTTTTCCTCCAACATCTCTGCATCCTTTACACTGTCCGCAGGCTCGATGCTCCCTACCCCCTGGTGTCCTCTGTCCCCTCCACCCCCCGCGCATTGCCGCACCTCTGTTGCTATATCCCTACCTCTCTTCACCTCCACACACTCCGGCTTGGTGAGGATGGGTGGAAGGGGAAGAAGGGGGTAGGAGAAGTATGAGAAAGGGAGGAGAGGAAGCCTTGATGATGTGGAATGGGTAGGGTGGGTTTAAAGTTGGTAGGAGGGGTAACTATCTGGACACAGTTCATAATTTGGGAGGGTAAAACAGTTGAAGTTACTCTGGGGAAGTATGTGGAGGGTGTGTAGGGTAGGGTTGGTGGGATGTGTTGGTAGAGGTGCAGCAGCACACTATGGTTGGAAAGTGTATGAGAAACTATAGGATTATTTGAGTAAAGTTTGCAGATGGTGTAGTTTGTTCAGGGTTGATCTGTGTGAGTGAGAAGAGGTGGGAATTTGATGAGTTGGTAAGGGATCCGTGTCAGAGAAGATAGAAAGAAGCAAGGTTGAGGGCACGGAGTTCGAGGATATGAAGGAACTTACAGAACTCGGGCAGCAAGTATCTGTGTAACATTTGCTTGGTAAAGGATAGGTTGGATTAGGGTTTTGTATGCGTGAAGGACAGTGGAGGGCTGCAATCTCCATGTTTGGCCAATTAGTACTCTCAGTCTATCGCACACTTTCTGTTGGATGGTTAGTAGATAAGATTTCCACAGTAAAATAATGGAGCTGACAGACATTATTGATTAATGAAAAAGATAACTGTATAAAAACGAATGTGTGTAACTATATTGACAATCTAATTTTGAACTAGGCAACATAGGGAACTGCGTATATTGTGAAATTCATGATGCTGCAGCTGGCAATGAGAGCTTAGCAGAAAGAGCAGTATTTCAGTGAGGTTCAGTTCATATAACGCTGCATTATTGGGTCTGTATGTTATCTGAAAACTTATATTTGTGTTCTGAGGAATTATGAGCTTAAAGAGGTAATACTGGAATGAAGAAAAGTAATTTTGCTGGTTAGCTGATTACTGTGGTGCTAGAGTGATGTGAATATCCTGACGGGCCAACTATTTGGTAACAATTTGTGAGGATTTATTTTTCTGGTTGAATGAGAGTAGTTCTCATAGTTGAGTGGAGAAGTAGGGCAAGGATTTGGTACAACTTCTATTCCCTTAATTTTGAATTGAGTAGTAATTAAGTTACGTGATGGTGACTATTTTTTTTCATAATATAATGATTAGTAAATCTACACTACTGCAAATCTTGAGTTTTAGCTAGAGGTAATGTCCATATTTTGGAGATTAAGGTGATAGGAGTCCACAAGTGAAGTGAATTTCAAACCAGGACTTGGCATTTAAGTGATTTTGCAAATGGGAAAGAAACCCAAAGCTTTCAAGTTTAACCAGTTTCAGACAGAGTTATAAACTAGAGTAACATTTTGCAGTGTAATGTATACTTGATTTTAAAATTTTTACTAGTCCCCACCTTTTGTACTACAGTCAATTTAATGCCAGTATTTATTTACAAAGTAATGAGCATTATTTTCTATAAGTGTGAAACATTTTTTCCTTATACTTAATTAGAAGTAAAAGTGAGTGTACTAAAATATGGTAATTTGTCTTACTTTTTTGTGTACTGTGGCTGAGAAGAACCACCTCCAAGGAAACTGATAGCAGTGCATTTCCTTAATAAGTGCCACTTGGACCTGTTGAAGGAATGAACATCTTGGTGAAAAAATGTGTTACAACTCTGTAAAAGAGTGAAAGTGCTTTTGCAAAATACTAAACATTGAAATTTTCTGTCTGAAAATTAACTGCAATGTGCAGTGCAATTTAACTTTTGGCAACCCATGATGATTTATTGTTTGAAGCAGGACTGAACTTGTACAAAGTGATATGTGTTTTAGAATGTAAACTTTGTTTATCCAAAAAGGACATTACTTACAATGAAGACCTCTAATTTTTATTAAAAATATAACTAATGGATATTTTGTGCCATTGTATAACACTGTATGTAAATATTATATATAAAAACAAAGATGAGGTGACTTACCGAACAAAAGCGCTGGCAGGTCGATAGACACACAAACAAACACAAACATACACAAAAAATTCAAGCTTTCGCAACAAACTGTTGCCTCATCAGGAAAGAGGGAAGGAGAGGGGGAGACGAAAGGAAGTGGGTTTTTCCAATCCCGGGAGCGGAAAGACTTACCTTAGGGGGAAAAAAGGACAGGTATACACTCGCACACACACACATATCCATCCACACATACACTTCCTTTCGTCTTCCCCTCTCCTTCCCTCTTTCCTGATGAGGCAACAGTTTGTTGCGAAAGCTTGAATTTTGTGTGTATGTTTGTGTTTGTTTGTGTGTCTATCGACCTGCCAAAGCTTTTGTTCGGTAAGTCACCTCATCTTTGTTTTTATATATAATTTTTCCCATGTGGAATGTTTCCTTCCATTATACTGTATGTAAATATTTTGTTTGGGGGTTTTTAAATGGCCAGTTCATATAACTACAAATTTTAAAAACATAGGTATGGTAATTTTGATAAGGAGATTTCTGATGTAATATTCTTTTGTGTGTCAATTGTTAAACCCACTTTCTGAGGTCAGTTGCGGTTATTGAACTGCCCAGTTAGCTCCTTCATGTCTCAAAGAATTGGTGAATTTTGGAACACCTTATATACGTTGAAAAGACATTGTTCATATAACAATCGGATTTCGTTTTCCACAATGCTTGAATAGTCTATAATATAATCCTGAAAAAGAGGGGGACACATTATTGTACAGCCGTGCTCCTCAAATGTGGCCTGTGGTTCTCAGTCGTATTTTATATTAATATGTGTATAGCAGTTAACAGCCCAATCCTACAACGTCAACAAGTGCTATGATCTAATTAACAGTGCAATGTTCTCTCTGTAACAAATAAAAATACTTAGAGAGAGAGTGTGTTATTTTAAGATGTGCTTAATTTTAATTAATGTTTGTAAATTCGAGCACGGGCTTAGTAAAGGTGGCCTCTTACCTCAGGGGAAGATGAGAGAGGGAGAATGTTTTATTGCCAGCCAGTACTCAAAGCTCAAGGATGTGTGCAGCTCATACCAATGAGTTGCTATGGTATAATTTTCAAATGGAAGAAACATGGATTTGTAAATGTGTACATAATTGTAACTACGAATATGAAAGTAAATGAAGGCTTTTGCAATGCAATGCAATGCAGTGAGAAGAAAGAAAATTAGTTCAAAGAACAGTACACACAAAGTTTTCCAAATGGTGCTGGCTTTCAACAGTAAGCCGTCAGCCCCCAACCTGCTGCAGCTAGTCTACTGGGAGCTCGTGACATACTAATTTTTGTAGGTTACCAGTTAATAATAAGATTGGTACATATGCAGCCCTGATGATTGCTCCACAGTACCTACACTGGCTCTCGAGCAGCTAAGTTCGATTGCCGCTGTCACAGAGGATCAGTACCGTAAGCCGTGCTGTTATTTATTTCGGCAGTATACAGGATGGACAATAATAAAACTGACGAACTGCACGGGTGGATTCCTGACTGGAATTGGAGGAAAAAAGGTTCTACGAACGTGTGTCCTGAAATGGACAGTGTGCCTGTAATGACAAGAAATCCTTCTGGAACACAGTGCAGAGCTGCACAACATCCACATCACAACAGATGTTCAAAATGGCCTCCACGGGGTGCAGGGGACGAATTCACATGTCGCACTGTGTACTGCCACACCCTTTCGCGCGTTCCGGCCTCTCTCCGAATCATGTCACGAGCATCGTGAACGTGCTGTCAAAGGGTCTGTTCGACAGGAACTGGTGCAGCATACACAATGGTTTTCAGATACCCCCAGGGGTAAAAATCCAGGAGGTTTAAGTCCAGTGATAAAGTAGGAAATGCTACGAGGCCTCCGTGTCCCATTCCCATTCAGTGCCTGGGGAGGATGCTGTGCAGATGTGAGCAAACTGTAATGCGGAAGTATGGCGGTACTCCATCGTGCAGAAACTACAGAACCTGTCGTACAGTTAAAGGCACATTCTCAAGCAGTCCATCCAGAGCATTTTTGAGAAAGTCCAGGTACATTCCTCTGTTGAGGCATTGAGAAATAAGAAACTGGTTCAAGTATGTGGTCACCAAGAATCAATTCTCAAATGATGATTCTCAATCATTGCTGTTGAACCACTTCAACAATTCACCGAGAATTTTCTGTAGCCCACACATGGTAACTATGTAGATTAATTAATGATGCCACTTTTGATAAAGGTTGCTTCGTCAGTAAAGAAGACTGCTGAAGGAAATCCCATAATTGCGGTGATCTGACGCAACAACCATCAACCAAATCCTTCCCACAGGGGGAAATCCACTGTTGACAATCCTTTCACTCACTGCAGGTGATAGGGATAATAGGGGTTGTCATGCAGGATACACATAATTGTACTTTGGTTTAAACGGTGTTGGTGGGCCACTTGCCTGGAGCTTGTATTAGGGTTTGTCTCAGTGTCCCGTAGAACCCAGTCATCCAAATCTGATGAACACACATGCCACTACCTCCCTGTATGTTAATCTGTCTGAGAGGGCCCATCATCACACAAATTCCCAAAAAGGTCTTGAAATGTTGTGTGATGTGGTTGGTGTCTGTGAGGACACTTTGTTTGGTACAGTCGTGCTGCCTCTGGACCACCTCAGCTTGTTCTCGACATAAATACCAAACTACTCTGCTGCTTACAGTTCTCTGCATCAATCGTGCTGCCTGGAACACACAAGGAACACATGGCATGTGGACACAGGAACTTTCATTCATCAGCACAATTTATCATGTCAATAATGCATTTCCAGACACATGTTCATATGACCTCTCTTCCTCCATTTCAGTCAGGAACCTGTCCCAGCAGTGTATCAGTTTTAGAAGTGTTCAACCTGTATAATACAAGTTTGTGAAATGAATGCACAAGCAGCTGCAGTGTTATTTCCCTGCATTTACATACTTTTATCTAGTTTCAACAGTTAATTGCTGAAGAAGCATTAAATATCTAATAAAACTACTGTCCTGAATATACTTGAGCGGATGATTGCTGTCATCTGTCTTTGCTGATGTATTCACTCAGATGGCAATGTTGTATTGGTTGTCTGCATATCACCAAGACCCGGCAGAAACTGCTTAACACAGTATCACCTTTACATGGTACAATATATTCCGAAGTATACTGAGATACTGAGCAAGAGTCAATATTACTAAAGCTCTGCCAACTCCTTCAATACTCAAATATTGTGCAAAGTGTCAAAACCACTCTCAGGTGGTCAATACAAGTATTGCATAATAAATATTGACTGTGTGAGAGCATTTATCAGTGAAAAATTCACACCTACTGAAGGAAAAAAAAACTGTTGTCATTTTTGGCATTATTGGGTATTTAGAAAGAAAAGCCTCAATATCTCAGGTAAATAGGCTCTATACAGTGTGTTTCACAAGTCCTGTTATATACTTCCAGGTGCTCTGGAGGAGACAAGTAGATGAAGTTTTGACAAATAACCCATGCTGAGAAATGTACCATTTGGACACAAAGTAAGTTTGCTGGTCCTAACTTACTTTGAATGAGATATGATTGGTGTATTATGGGGCTAAATGGTGAGATCATAAGCACCCTTACTTTTTCAAGCCTCTACTTAACATATGTAGGCTACATCACTCCACTGTTATAGAGAAACTGATTGTATTTCAGGAATAATCTGGAGACAGACATAAGAATTCCAGATGTGATGGTTAATATTTGTGGCATCCATACAATGTAGGAAAAATGAAACTATAAACCATTTGTGTTTATTTATTTAGCTGATATGTGGATCAGATCCAAGTACATATTTCATATGCCAGTTATACACAATAACAATCACATATCCTAGCTAATTATCACAGGAGTGACTTTATACATTATAGCTTCATACATAATTACATATTTTTTACCTACTCTGCAGTCTATTTACACACATTGTATTTCAATTCACAATACATAAGAACATATCTTGAATTTACTGCCCATCTCAATATGCACATTTTAGTTTTATCTGGGAAGTTTTCCTGTAAAAAGTTCTTTGGCTGAGATCAAGTACTTAACCCATGTTATCTGCTGCAAAGAGTTGATCCGCTGTAGAAAACAAGAATAAACAAAGGCTCTAGTGTTACAAATACTGACAACTAGGTAGTAATGCCCACATTAATTCATGCCACACACAGTCTTGAGTTTCTGTCTTACTTATTTCCAGGTAAACTGTACAAAGTTGGCACAATGTGTGCCTTTTAGAATTGATTTACTAAACTGATCAGCACAGGTGCCACATAGATACTTCAAGCACAACTGGGAGTACAACAGTGATTCCTCAAGGGTCTTATGTACACTTTGCAACAATAACACAATAGTGAAAAACAGAAAATTAAAGAATTGCAATGAATTTTGTACATTAAATAACATATTAATTTTGTTGCAGAGTAGTCTCATTCACAATGAAAATAGACATGTAAATATAACAACCCAGAACATAGTGGAAGAATGGCTAGTTCGAGCTCACGAGCGAACCTTCATCGACTTCCTTGCTGCAACAGAGGAGGCTATCAATTATATTCAATGCCTGGATGCCAATTTGTGATTAAATTGTATAAGAATACCAATGTATGCCATACAATAGAGAAATAAACAGTCACTTAAGGTATAAGGAATATATTCTGTAGCTTTACATCATGATCACATTTTCCAAAGTGTACCATTGCTGATATTGCCCATATTTGGCAATCCTTAGGATTGTTGTTGACTTGCTATTAGCTGTTCTATTAATTAATGTGACTGAAACTGCTGGTAACAAACCTTAATGAACCAGTAACGGCATAGCTGTTAAGTTTCATACTACGCTGTGTGCCTATTTCCAATTTCTTTTTGCGTATGGTATGTATTCATTGACAAAATAGAAAGGTATCCTTACAAGGAATGGTTTTATTTTTGTTTACACTTCGCTCACAAGCTGGTATTTGGAACATGAAATGAACTGTACAGTTTTATTGGCTTCTTCTGAAGCTAAGCCATGTTATGTGAAAGAAACCTTAAATTTATGCAGTTTCTGCTAGGATGGTTATGTATAACTTCATTTTTATTGAACTTGTTTCTATGTTCCTATGCAAACAATAGTATTTTGAGTACATAAATATTGCAGAAAGTTGAAATTTTAATTTTTTCAACTGTTGCCTACAGCTGTTTGATCTTCTTGCATTGGTGGTCATTCTAATGGTTACATTTTTCAGTTTGAATATTTCTTTTGCATCACTTGACTGACCTCATATTTCAATTCCATAGGTCACGATAACATCAACAGCATTCACATAGCATCATCAGTTACTAGCTGTTTATTGTTCTCAAGAACAAATATAGTTGAACTCATTTTGCTTGTTATGATACCGATTAAGTCTTTCCACAGTAAACTGTTATCCATGGTGAGGCCTAAGAATTTTGTTTTTTGAAGCATACTTGTTACTGAGATGACTCCGGTAGTCTTCTTCTGTTGTCCTCAAACATTGTTTTAGTTTTCTCTTTACTGAGAATTAGTCTATTGATTCCAAGTCACTGAGTTATAGAATCAAATATCATTTTGCTTTTTGTTATGGCATCAACTAAAATGCGGCACTGGTTATGCTGGTGGTACCACCTGCAAATACAATAATGTCACTTTCAGTATTAAGAGCTAAGTATGTTTATCTCTGCATATTTATCTCAGAAACATTAGGGATCCTAATACGCTGCCTTGTGGTACGGAATGACTCATTTGTTAAAATCCAAGTAATTATTGTTATTGTTCTAATTGTGTTTCTACTGTTTTCTATTTTGCAGGTATCACTTAACAGTACTAAGAGCTGTTCCTCTAATCCCAAATTAATGAAGTCTCCTTACTGAAACATTGTGATCAAATAGATCAAAAGCTTTCCGCAAGTCACACAGTAGTCATAAAATATATCATGAGGATTTTGCCAATGATTTAATCCCTGTGAATGATTTACACATTCAAATACACAGAAACTATTGATTTTCCTTTCTGCCGTTCAAATCATCTGCTATTTATGATGCCATTCTTTTCTTCTTCAAAATATGGCATAAATCTGAAGTACTTTATTTTCTCAGGAACTTTTGAGAAAATGGTCTGCGGTTGACACAGCACATTGGATCTCTATTTTTGTATAGTGGCAAGTCTATGGCTAATATCATTCTATCCAGAAAACTGCCTTTTATCAGAGATGAATAAACTATGTGGCAATGCTTTAAATCTCTTGATCTGTCGTAGGATAGAAATCACATGAGTTCATTGAGGAGTGCTTTAATTCCTGCAGGGGATCAATTTTGAAATTTTGTGTACATCTGTCATATGTTCGTAAAACATGTATTGACAATGCTACTAACAGCTATGAGACCTTCTGATACTCTGTTAATTACTTTTAGCTAAGATCCTACAGACCCCAGCGTATTTTTTATTGTGTATTACAAAGAGTATGTTAGCAACAGTTTATTGAAAATAGTGTATATTAAGTTGGTAACACTGCTTACACATATGCGATGTTAACTCAAACATTTGCATTGTTGTTGTGGCAGTGTAAAGCTGTAAAGATTGTTGAATGTCCGTAGGGTCTACATTACAGTGTAAAGCTATAAAGATTTTTGAATGTCCATAGTGTTTACATTATCCCAGAGTGCATTCCGTGTAGCTCATTCATGCATATTGAAAATAATAAATTGGTAAGTATACAATATTGAAATATATATTGTGTGTAGCTTATAACTGTTTCCTTTCAATGTTGCCCTATTTTTTTTCAGTTACAATGAGTAAATGGACTCGTTACAGATGACGATCTACATAATACATTTATGGACAAGTTGGATCACGAAGACGATTCATTTGGAGGCATAGATTCTGATGAAGATCCTGATTTTGTCAAAATACAGGAACTATTAGGTACGGAAGAGGGTGGAGAAGAGGACGATGATACCCATGCTAGTTCTTCCAATGCAAACATCGTTCCATCCTTCTAGGTAAGAATGGCTGTAAGTGGTCTTCAACTGTACCATCTAAAACAGGAAGAATTAAATCCAGAAATTTAGTTACTCACCTCCCAAGACCAAAGGATCAAACAAGATCTATTTCTAGTCCAAATGAAGCATGGCAGTTATTAGTGACAGATGAAATGCTAGACAAGATTGTTACTTACACAAACACCAAAATTACTTGCAAATGTTCTTCAACTGGAAATGCGGAAAGTTATCATAACACTACAAAAATTCTGTAGAGCTAAGAGCTGCCATTGGACTCTCGTATCTCTGTGGCGTAAACAAGGCAGCTCACACCAGTGTAGAAGAACTCTGGTCTGCTAAATTTGGCAATGCCGTTTCACGATACAACATCACCAAGGGGATTTCAGTCTTCGACTAGTTGCCTAAGATTTGATGACAAAGCAACCAGCATGCAAAGAAAACAAGAAGAAATATTTTCACCCATTTGGTACATCTGGACTAAATTTATTGACAACTGCAAGTCCCTATAGACCCCTTTCGATTACTGCACAACAGACAAGCAGCTAATGGGCTTCCATGGCAGATGCCCATTCAGAATATACATGTCTTCGAAATCGGCAAATATGGAATTAAGATTTTGATGTTCAGTGATTGCAAGTCTTAGTACATGCTAAACGCTATTCCAAGCATTGGCAAAGAAGTAACAGAAAAAATGAAGCTGTCCCATCTTATTATGTGAGAAAGTTATCAAAACCCATTCATTCATAGTATTAATAGGAACCTAACTGCTGACAACTGGTTTTTGTCAGTTCCTCTTTATCAGACAATGACTGAAAACTTTGGTTTGACGATGTTGGGAACTGTAAGAAAAAATAAACCCGTAATACCACAATCACTTTTAAGTTCTTAAAATGTAAGAAAACCACAATTTGCTTTTGATGTGAATAAGTCGCTACTGTCATATGTCCCAAAGAGGAATAAAGTTGTTCTCTTGCTGTATACCATGCTCTACTCAAACATCAACAAAACAACAGGAAAACCTGAAATGATAATTTCATACAATAAAACAAAAGGTGTTACTGACACTTTTGATCAGCTATGCAAAACTTACACCACTGCACATGCAACAAGAAGATGGCCTATGTGGGTTTTCTGTGGCATTCTCAGTCAAAGTGGGAGAAACGCCATGATTCTCTTTACCCTTTCCAGCACTGACGTAAAGAAGCCACGAAGGAAATTTCTGCATGAACTGGCATGGAACTTAATTGCACCTCACCTAAGGGCTACATTGGATTATACCTACACAATGAAGGAATGTGAAGAGAACTCTAGAAGCAATACTGAAAATAGATACTGTGGCACCAGACGGACCAGAACCTCTAACCAGCAAACTGAGATGTTCACTACTTTCAAAGAAAAGGAACAGAAAAACAAAAATGTTGCTAAGATTGTAAAAGGGAAATTAACTAAATAAAGTCAAGTAAGACATTGTGTTGCATTATACACATTCAGATATGAGAAAGTTAAACATAAAGAAATACAAAATGTTATTTATTAACAATACTACACTCATTTTATATACATCATGTGTTACTCGTTGTTGTAATAATAAAAAAACACTAAAGGTAACTAAATAGTATTTACAACGTCCCATATACATAAGACAGTCCAATATATATATTAATGAGCTTCAAATGCATGGTATATGATAACATTTTACTGGGGTCCTGTGGACCCCAGTGTGAGGTGCAAGGTAATTCAATTCAAGTGCGCAGTGCAAGGGTTAATTATCTTTCACATACTCCTGACTTGTTTGAAGACAGTAATCTGGTTTCCCACATTTTTTGCAGCTTTTAGCTTCTTAGCCGGCCGAAATGGCCGTGCGGTTAAAGGCGCTGCAGTCTGGAACCGCAAGACCGCTACGGTCGCAGGTTCGAATCCTGCCTCAGGCATGGATGTTTGTGATGTCCTTTGGTTAGTTAGGTTTAACTAGTTCTAAGTTCTAGGAGACTAATGACTTCAGCAGTTGAGTCCCATAGTGCTCAGAGCCATTTGAACCATTTTTTTAGTTTCTTATTTTGTCTTCTTGTAACCTTTATAGTATTAAAGGGATAGGCCGGTATTACAATATCAAATTACTTTGTCAAAGATTTGATCAAAGAGGTGATCAAATATTCGTCAAATATATTTGACAAAGATCTTTGACACGGCACTAAAAAAAAGTTACTACGCTGTCGTCACATTTTTTGTCAAAGTTCAAGATGGCTGACAACAACAACAACTTGTTATTAACCGCAACAGTTGCACGTACCACAATTGCACTGTGTGCACACGTGATACAGATGTGGGTGAAAAAAAGGAAACATACCTGGGTGAAGCCGTGTGTTTCACGGCGAGACGATAGAAGCATTCGACAAAACTTGTTATTTGAGCTTATAGTGGAGGATGTCAAGTCGTACATCAATTACTTAAGAATGGTTGAGCATACATTTCAGTATGTGCTCAGTGAAGTGATTCCTCATATCTGAAAGTGCAATACTCACTTAAGAACTGCTATATCTGCAGAAGACAGGCTCACTGTAACACTCCGATTCCTTGCTACAGGAGACAGTTACTCTAGCTTACAGTACAGCACTCGAATTCCACAGTGCACATTAAGTAAAATAATAACTGAAACGTGTGAAGCAACATATAAAGCACTAAAGGGCCAAGCTCTGAAGGCAAATAAATGTTCAATACACTTTATGTTCATTAAGATCAATTTTTATTTCATTTTATTTTATTAACACAGCATGTACCAATTGGTGTCCGAAACTACAAAATTAATAGAGATGTATGAGGCCGATTAGGTGTTTTACAACATGAGGCATCCTGAGTACAAAAATAAATTAAGAAGATTGGAGAGCTACAAAAAAATTATACGGTATTCTCTTCTATACCAGCCTGCTGCAAGGCAGCCTGGATATACCCAGAGGTGGATGGTCGTGCTTCTTGTGTTGTCAAATGCAGCAAATCCCACCTGTCCATCAAATACCACTGCAAACCGTGACTTGCAGCAGTTGTAAATATCTTACTACCCACATTATCCATCTCACGCAGTTCAGCTGCGATGTGGGTGGCAAGGGCACTGTATTGGTCTCCTCGGACAGGCTGGGGCACAGTTCCGGCCATATCAGCCACAGCCTTCAATGTCCCGGTGGCCTCCACAATGACGTCTGTTGTGCCTTTCCTTCTTTTTGTGGGAGGCCGCTCTTGATGCTGGGGCTGTGGCTGTGGCTCACGGCATGCAACAGAAGGCTCTCGCATCTCGTGCTATAAAATAAGAGATGAAAGCCATTAGTTACATACTTGCTTGCACATACATAAACCTCATTTACAGGTACCCACAAGCAGAGAAAGGTGGGGGCAAATGGCAGAGGATTTTGAGACAAATTGGAACTGTTATAATACTATAGGAGCAATGGATGGAAAGCATATTCGTACTAAATGCCCACAAGCTACTGGATCTCACTTTTTCAATTACAAATCCTTCAACAGTATCGTTTTATTTGCCATGGTAGATGCTTCCTACAAATTTTTCTATGTTGATGTAGGAACTAATGGGCACGTTGGTGATGCCAGAGTGTTTTCAAAAAGCAAACTACGGGAGTCTCTCATTGACCGATCTATTCAAAACATTCCTGAAGGCAGGAAGCTTGCAAACACACACATTACAACTCCAATGGTTGTACTGGCAGACGATGCTTCTCTGAGTATGCTTCAAGGTGCTGCAGTGAACAAATTAACGCTAATCATTTGTATAACATGTGAACTTTACTTGCATAAATAAAAAGAAAGAAATACGTCGAGACGTACTTTTGATTTCTCGTAGGAGTAACTTGTGCTGAGGCCATTAATTTTCTTTTTATTGTAGTCAGCTGTACACCCAGGCCGTATGTCACGGCTAATAACCTCCGCAATATTTTTGTAGATCTCCAATCTTCGTAATCTATTTTTATATTCAGGGTGCCTCACATTGTAAATCACCTTATCAGCTTCATGTTGCTGTTGTGGTCTTCAGTCCTGAGACTGGTTTTATGCAGCTCTCCATGCTACTCTGTCCTGTGCAAGCTTCTTCACCTCCCAGTACCTACTGCAACCTACATCCTTTTGAAACTGCTTAGTGTATTCATCTCTCGGTCTCCCTCTACGATTTTTACCCTCCACGCTGCCCTCCAGTACTAAATTGGTGATCCCTTGATGCCTCAGAACATGTCCTACCAACTGGTCCCTTCTTGTGGTCAAGTTGTGCCACAAACTTCTCTTCTCCCCAATCCTATTCAATATTTCCTCATTAGTTATGTGATCTACCCATTTAATCTTCAGCATTCATCTGTAGCACCACATTTCGAAAGCTTCTATTCTCTTCTTGTCCAAACTATTTATCGTCCATGTTTCATTCCATACATGGCTACACTCCATACAAATACTTTCAGAAACTACTTCCTGACACTTAAATCTATACTCGATGTTAACGAATTTCTCTTCTTCAGAAACGCTTTCCTTGCCATTGCCAGTCTACATTTTACACCCTCCCTACTTCAACCATCATCAGTTATTTTGCTCCCCAAATAGCAAAATTACTTTAAGTGTCTCATTCCTAATCTAATTCCCTCAGCTTCATACATCTCTCTTAATTCTGTGGTAGATGCCACACACCAATTGTATTTTCCCGTCATGTTTACAAACGCACTACAGATGACAGAACGCTGCACCGAAGCTAGGCGCTCCACGTGGTAACATATCACATTGCAGTGAACAGAAGACAAGCGACTTCTTTGATCAAATCTATAGTGAGGCCCTAGATTTGATCAAATATTTGACAACATTTGACAAAGTTCCCTATTACACCATCAAATTTCGTTTACAAAGATATTTGACAAAGATATTGGACAAAGAAATTAGATAGTGTAATACCAGCCTGTGTGGAGCTGTGCTAATACCACAAAGATGTTTTAGCTTTTAAATAAATATGAAATCCATGACTGAGTATTCTTGCTTATGCTAGCAAAACCCTTAACAATATTATGTAAACCATGTGTTCTAAGAAGTAACCACAACACAAGTATCAACAAATGGAGAATAAACGATTGTAGTTTTCAGCCTGAATGAGGTTCTGGCACGGCTCTCCACACTTGTCTGCTCCGTGGAAGCCCCTTCATCACCACAAAACTACTGCAACCTCCATCCATTTGAACCTGCTTACTGCAGTAAAGCCTCAGTCTCTCCCTCTCCCTACAATTTTTACTTCCAACAATTCCTCGAATAACCGAATGTCTTACTGTGTGTCCCATTAACTAATTGTTTCTTCTAGTCAGGTTTTGCCAAAAGTTTCTTTCTTTTCCCTAGTTCGTTTCAGTATCTCCTCATTAGTTGTTCGGTATACCCACCAAATCTTCAGTATTCTTTTGTATCATGACATTTAAAATGCTTATGTTCCATCATCCACATTACACATCTGTAAAAAGGAACAACCCAGACAATCAGAAAAGACTTCTTGACATTTAAATTTACATAAAATATTAACAAATGCATCATTTTGAAAAATTCTTGCATTGCTAAATCCAGTGAGCATTTTATATCCCCTCCACCTTGGTCTGCACAAATAATAGAACTTGTCTAATATTTTTAGTGCCTCAAACAATGGAACAATTGTTATTTTTAGTGCCTCAGTTTCTAATCAAATTCCCTCAGCACCGCCTAATTTAATTCAACTACATGCCAATACACTTGCTTTACTTTTGATGACATTCATCTTATAATGTCTTTTTAATACACTATTTGTTCTGTATAACTTCTAAGGGCACTGCTAGCTTTTATGTTATGATGTAGTGATATTGTACTCTTTTCTTACAGCTGGCTCTGGAATTTTTGAGGCTGAAAGCCCATTTTTTTCCTGGAAGTGGTGGTGTTTTGCTGTATAATGTCAAAAATGCTGCAGCACTACTGCTTATATACTAAGTCAGAGTGGATGTAAGGCCCTTGTAGGACTTCAGCACAGAGCAGACAACCACAGTTGTGTTGCTGAGAAAATAGTATGCAGAATTTGCTAGAAACGATGATTAAGAGTCGAAAGTGTTACTTCAGTTCATAGGAGATAAGTGTTTGAGTAATTCAGTTAATTCATGTAAAGGTGTGTGGGATTACTTTTGATATTTACTGTACTGTGTTTCTGAATCAGTAACTTTTGTGCATAGTGAAAATGAACAGTATATGAAGATTACCATCTTCATGTGTCCTTTCGGACATGTCTGAAAGAACAGATACCATTTTCGTATAGTTAAGGCTAACCGGCCATTGCCCTCCTCCTCCTGTGCTGGATGCACACGCACTGCCCGAACTCTTTCGGGACTCGGTAAGATTGTATGCCACGAGTAATGAGTGTAATGGGCAAGGGCACTACAAATTAAGTGTGTGGACGTTAAGCTGGGAATGTGGGTCTCACGGGGAATGTGCAAGGGATAAATCCCTGCAGTCGCACTATCCTCTGTGCCTTCGATGGCTCAGATGGATAGAGCATCTGCCATGTCAGCAAAAGTTCCCTGTTTCGAGTCCCGGTTGCGGCACACATTTTCACCTGTCCCCGCTGGTGTATATCAACGCCTGTCGACAGCTTAGGGTCTCGATTTAGTTATTATTTCAAAATGAACAGTTGTCAATTATCAGTAATTGGAAGTTACATTAAGGTGCAAAGACTGTTGTAATGGATAATTCTGAATGTAGATGAAATAAGCTTCACTGTTTAACACAGGACTGGACGAGTTTAGCCATTGTTACAGAAGCATGTTAAATGCTAAAGTCACAATATGACAAAGAAATATGACTTCTACTGTTTTTATTTCAAAGTAACATGTTCAATTTTTCAACTGAATAAGTCATATATGAAATGATATCTGTAAATGTCCTTGTCACCGTTACTGTTCTCGCAAGAGTTACTGTCGTGGCAAGAGTCACATTCAATTTAGGGGAGCCTTCTTATGGCTGCACAATCTCGTGCATATATAACTGATCACCAGATGCACATCTTCGGGTCTAGTGCAGCAGGGGATACAACCCGTCGGCTTTGGACAATGACGTCACAAGTCGCCAGAGAGCAGTTTACCATTTTCGCTTTTGCTGTTATGTTTCAGTTTCGTTTTTTTACTGATTGCTTAATAAAGTGGATCTGTTTATTCTATCTCGTGAGATTTTTTTTTTTAAAAGCCAAAAAACACTTATCAGCCACTGAAGGGAGCTACAACACTAAGAAGAATCGCTTCTCGATTGGCCACTTGTGACGTCATTGTCCAAAGCCGACGGGTTGTATCCCCTGCTACACTAGTCCCACATCTTCTGTGTGTTCACATTTCCACTTAGGTGAAATGTCAATTCATCACTGAAGAAATCACAATCCGGAAAATTCTCACCATCATGGAACAGCATTTTGTTTGCAATGTTAGCATATAAACCCCAGTCTGAGGAGTATAGAGCTTGTAACAACTGCAAATGATAAGGCTATAGTTGTAAGTGTCTCGTTAGAAGTTTCCACACAGACTTCACTGGAACTGTTAATTCAACACCAGCCTTCCACACTGACGTTTTGGGGCTACATCTACATCTACATTTATACTTCCCAAGCCACCCAACGGTGTGTGGCGGAGGGCACTTAACGTGCCACTGTCATTACTTACCTTTCCTGTTCCAGTCGCGTATGGTTCGCGGGAAGAATGACTGCAGGAAAGCCTCCGTGCGCACTCTAATCTCTCTAATTTTACATTCGTGATCTCCTCGGGAGGTATAAGTAGGGGGAAGCAATATATTCGATACCTCATCCAGAAACGCACCCTCTCGAAACCTGGGCGGCAAGCTACACCACGATGCAGAGCGCCTCTCTTGCAGAGTCTGCCACTTGAGTTTGTTAAACATCTCTGTATGGAAGACTCTCTCACTGATTCACATTGTTCCGCAGTCACTCTTCGTTGTCCCACACTCTTCCCTTTGCAAAGACATTTGCTGTCTTCAAACTAATGCCATCTACAGATATCATCTGGAGGATTACAATAGAACTTACACCATATGATCAAAAGTACCAGGACACCTGGCTGAAAATGACTTATAAGTTCGTGGTGCCCTCTATCGGTAATGCTGGAATCCAATATGGCGACGGCCCACCTTTAGCCTTGATGACAGCTTCCATTCTTACAGGCATATATTTAAAATGGAGATTGGTTCACTGAAAATATTGCTCTTTACTCTTCTGGTGGAAAAGTGTTATTATTCTGTCGATGAATTCATTGAGGACAGCTTCACAATCTGAACACAGGGATTGTATTACATGTATTATTTTATGTACATGTGTAGCTGTAACTTAGAAATGTAAAATATAATGTAAACTTTTGTATTTCTCTTAAAAAAAACCTTGACATGTCTCCTGTACATCAAATCAAATGATTTGAAAATTGTACGTAATGAGATGAATAAAACACATACCACATATGTTCAATCAGGTGCTGAAAGGTTTCCAGGGGAATGGCTGCCCATTCTTCACGGAGTGCTGCACTGAGGAGGGGTACTGATGAACGTTGCTTCTGGTTGGAGTAGGTCACGTTTAAAATGGCTGCGCCGATTCAGAATCCCGCCAAATGCGAAGTGCGCTCCGTCAAACGTTTTCTTCGTGCAAAAGGTCAGCGACCAGCGGATATTCACAAAGAAATTGTTTCTGTTTATGGGAACATTATGAATCTACAAAATGTAATGAAATGGTGTCATCATTTCTCTGAAGGTAGGACCGATGTTCGTGATGAACAAAGAACAGGTCGGCCATCTGTGATCTCTGATGCCCTTCTTCGGAGAACGGAGGAAGCAATTCCTGCGAATAGACTTCTCACATTGAAAGAATTGCTTCAGATGGTACCGGATGTGTCAATGACAACTGTTTATGATGTTGTTACTGTCAAGTTAGGGTACAGGAAATCGTGTGCACACTGGGTTCCAAAACTGTTAGCAGAAGAACACAAAAAGAAAAGGATAGGCTTTGCACTCTACTTCCTCACACGCTATGCTGAAGCAGGTGATGAGTTCCTCGATAACATTGTGACAGATGACGAGACGTGGATTTATCACCATACACCTAAATCCAAGCAACAATCGATGCAATGGCGCCATTCGAATTCACCAAAAGCTAAGTAATGCAAAACGTCGATATCAGTGAAGAAAATCATGGCTTCTGTTTTTTGGGACAGACAAGGCATTTTTCTGTTGGAATTTATGCCTCCTGGAACGACAATTAATGCTGCTGCATATTGCCAGACTTTGAAATGTCTTCGAAGGGCAACGCAGGGGAATGCTGACAAGTGGAGTCCGCTTGCTTCATGGCAATGCTCGGCCTCACACAGCGCTCCTAACCAAAACACTACTCAAACAATTCAAATGGGACGTATTGGACCATCCGCCATACAGCCCGGACATTGCGCCCACCGACTTCTGTGTCTTCCGTTACCTGAAGTCACATCTTGCTGGAAAATCAAAGATGAAGTTGAAATGTGGTTCTGATAACAGGCGGCAACCTTCTACGACTGTGGGATACAAAAGCTTGACTTAACTAATGTTTGGATAACGGGGGAGATTATGTCTAAAAATTACAAATAATCCAGTTAAAAAGATGTAACTGACGTTTTCTAAATAAATGTTCTATTCAAGGACTGCGAGCCATTGTATCTTTACTTTTTGAAATGCCCTCGTATGAAATATTTGGCACAGTTAAAATTTCTATTGTTAATTACTCAATTTAGAACTGTTTATTATGTTTATTTCAGGATTCATTTATAAATTAGTAGAAATTCATTTGTCAAAAAAATTTATAAACCATTTGGAATATTGTTATTACCACAGGGTGAGAAGATAGTAGTGGGCATGCCTCTCATGTGATCAGACGGGTTTCTGTATTTTGGAGGAACAATGTAATTCGGCTTTGTTAACGTGAAAATTCAAAAGACAGTGTGATATAGTAAAATGTGACGCCAATAAATTCCAAAAAGAAAGAAAATTCTGTGCAGGCATTTTTCAAAATTATTTACATCAATTGGAACCATGAGAACCTAAAATGTGAAAATTTCTGCTTCAAGAATCAGAACCCTAGACAAGAAGAACTCAAGCAAACTGTGTGAGAAAAGAAGGTAAGTAAAAAGTTTAGTGTAAATCTTACTCGTCTAGAATTATCTGAAATGGCTTTAATATCGACGTTAGTAGTGACTCCATGGATGACGACGTTCCTCCAGAGGAAGCCAACAGGGAATGTCAAGAGGCAAATAAGGCATGTTTTGGTGGTTTATCTGGCCACTGATTCCATTACTGTTACGTGGAATGTCATGAACTTTCGTTACGCCTGCACTGAACTACTTTCCTGGTTTCAACAGGACGGAGTGACATCACACATTGCACGGCAATCAATGGCATATGGGCGAGAATTGTTTGGCAACCGTGTGATCTATCTCACGATTCGGTAACATTCCCTGGCCACCTAGATGGCCAAATTTAGCTGTTTGTGATTTTTTCTTGTGAGGTTACCTCGAGAGCAAAGTCTACATGACTCGACCAAGAACCCAGGATGAGTTAAAACAGAGTATTCGGTATGCAGTTCACAGTATCTCGGCTGTGATATTGCAGCGGTCAATGAGTAATCTCAACAGCAGATTTCACGAATGTATTCGTACATAATGACGCAATCTAAAGGATATAATTTCTAAAAAATGAGAAATGCCATCTATTTTTTGTAAATGGCAAAGTTGTAAGATTTCAATTACTATGAATGCAATTTCTTTCCTTCATCGCTTCTTGTTTTATTGGAATGTGGAAATGTTCCGATTTTTCTGTGTCACCCTGTACATTCTGTGCAAAAGGAATCACAGAATTTGCTGCAATAAATCTAAAATGGGGTGGCAGAGAAAATACAGCAATTGTCGGTGTGTATAGGCCACCTGGGGCATGTATGGATACAGTTTTCAAAAATCTCTCTGACTTGCTGATATACACAGACTGTACATTTTTTGTATCACACAGCCATGTAAATGCTATAATAGAAGGGGATACAAATACAGATTGATGCCAACACCAAAAAGCTACACCTTCTATACGATAGATTCAGTCTGTCGGGAGTTATCCATGAGACAACTAGTGAGATTAGCAACAGCAAAACATGTCTGGATAATATAATAATAATTATTGATACAGATCAGGAGCAGCTATGTTGCAAACAAGCTCCAGGCTTCACACAGTGTTACCACTGGTGTCTTGGGAGTGACAAACTATTTTATAACAGGCAGGGCAAATGCCGTATAGAATTTAATATTGACCACAATGGGATGGTAGTAAAAGATGAACTTGAAATTGCTGACATATTCAATGAATATATTTCTTCAGTGGGGGAAGCTATCAATGACAAAAATAACAACCTGCAGTATAATTTTAAAGGAAATCCATCTGAGCATAACATACATCCAGCCCCCACAAACCGCAAAGAAATAATCAACATCATTAGCTCTCTAAAGTCTTCCCATTTCACAGGCATGATGGCCTCAGTATTAATGTATTAAAAGCATGCAGACAAACTGTGTCTGTAGCAGTAAATAATGTAATAGAATCAGGCACCTTCCCAGACAGACTAAAAATAGCTCAAGTAACACCAATCTTTAAAAAAGGGGACAAACTCAAAATTTAAAACTACAGACCCACCTCAATACTTCCAGTCTTTTCCAAATAGTTGAAAAAGTCATATACAGCAGAATTATAAGCTCTCTCTGGATGCACTACCTATTGTTTGAAAATCAAAATTGTCTCTTAATATGTAAATCAACCACCACAGCAACTGCTCAATTAATTGAAGACATAACAAGTGACACCGAGAACAAGCAACATGTTGCAAGTATATACCTCTACGTTGAGAAAGCTTTCAACTGTGTGAGCGCCACAATCCTGTTAGAAAAGCGTGGAATATTGGAATCAGAGGCACTTCTCATTACATAGTAAAATCTTGCATGAGTAACCCAAAAAAGTTTGTACTGCTTAAAGTTGAAAGAGATGTTCAAAAATCCAAAATAACTAATATAAAAATGAAGTGCCTGGGGCTCAGTATGGGATCCTCTTCTGTTTTTAATTTAAGTAAATGACACAAGATATTGCACTCAGAATTCCAAAATAGTTCTGTATGCAGCTTATACATCCATTGTGTGGAAAAAGGAATCATTTAATGAACTAGAGACCCATTGTAACAACGTGACAAATGAAATTGCACAGTACTTTAACGAAAGCCATCAAATGTAAGTGGTAGTAAAACATGACTCACGTAGTTTAACAACATTAGTTTTAATGATGAAATTAAACAATACATATGCAATGAATTGGTAAAAAAGACTGTAGTGTAAAATTCCTTGATTTAACGATTCAAAGCAATCTAAAGTGGGACACACATGTTGACACACTCGCATGTAAGTTGTCTAAGAATATATTTACAATTAATATGATTAGCTAGTTCTGCAAAGACATTGCCGCCCCACCCCTTATGAGTACTCTCCCTCCATCAGATGCTTCATCCCCCCCCCCCTCCCCTCTTCTGTCCATGCCAACCCCATCTGCCCGAGACTGTGCAGTGTCTTCTTCGTGCCTAATTTTTAGTGCAGTGTTTTAAACGGGTGATAACTGTTGTGTGTCTTTTCCGAAGTGTTGCGAACAGAAACCGTACTGTTGCTGGGTGTGATTTTTCTCTCTCTTGCGAACAGAAACCAGACTGTCACAGTGTTTCTCAATTGTCTGTCTACTAGTGTACCTGTCTTCTTCCAGTGTATTTAATTAGCAGCACCAACCCTTTGTTTTATATTTTAACTTCCACAACTTTCTGCCATTTTACAATTGAAAAGTCACCTGTTTTAATCGCCTGCTTTTATTACTTATTATCTTCTTATTATGTTTTACAAATTCTGTAGGTTGTAGAGCAGCCTACAAAGCTACTGCCAGCCCGACCCATTCCGGGGGGATTTGAAACCGAATAAAAGAAAAATAAAAAGGTTGTGGTTATAGACAGATATTTAAACACACTCCATCATAAAGGCTAAAATTGCACGGTCATTTCGAAAACAGATTATAGATAAGCCTCTTATGAGTATTTTCATGCGTATTACACACATATACCATCCATTAACTACAAAAATATTCAATCTGGTGTCTACTATGTAACTTTTACCAAATGTTTAACAGCTGTATTCAAAAGGCGGATATTTTTTGCAACAGTACAATACTCAGCTAAACTTTTGTCTGTATCTCAAAATTTTCCGTTAGTACAATTTCCAATTTCAACCTGTAACAGTAAGATCAGTACATTCCACTGTTTTGACGTGCACATCATCAATCTTAAAACACGCAAGTTTTCGACCTAACCTAGACCTTGGGCTTAGCTACAGGTCAGTCTGTCATCACAACCAACATTAAAGGTGGGAGGGATACAGTGATGAGTACGAGAATCTAGCAGGCCTTTATCATTAAATATATGGCAGAAAATTTTGGGGAATAGGATGAAAGATCAGAATGGAATTTTCGTTATTCAATTACAGTATAGTTCACATTTATTTAGCATCCCTTTCTTATCACATAACGTCTTCAGTTACGCACTGTACCAATACTCATTTTGCACAGTTTATTATCAACTATGGCTCTTTTACGCTGGGAATTCTTGAAGAGTCATTTTGAATCTTCGTGATTATCTCTTTTAGATGTGGCTGGGTACATAGAGCATCCACTAATCGAAATGGGAACTGTGTCTGGAAATCCACGAGGATTATTAAACTTCTACTAATCACTAGCAATATAATTCACATTATACAACTGCTAATATTTCTGGTAATGAAAGCACTTTAGTGTGGGGAGGTTTCACACTTTGCACAAATGATGTGTAAGTTCATTCACAAACACAGAAACTAACCTTACTTCTGTCGAAGATGGTGTAAAGCCGACGTGACAACTTTTCCAGTTCTGTTATCACTGATATTTTGAATTATCGCTACATCGACTGACTTACATTGTGGTTCAGGTACTTGTGAAGGCGTAAAAACGTGTTCAGAACACATTCTAAAGATGAACTCCTATGGACCAGTGTGGTAATTGCTGTTATGATTCTCGACATAACACCATTAATTTAAATTAAACTAACAATTTAAAGTAAAGCCAAAGGAAGGACGCAAGTAATACATACTTCATAATGATTGTTTCGTTGAAATTTTGCCTGTGGGCAAGTCTCATTGGCGGCAAATGACCGTGTAACATCTACCGTGATTAATAGCAGAAATCGCCGAAATAGGACAGGGATAAAAGTTGTTAGCGAATTCGTGAACTGCGACACCAACCATTAAATAACTTACTGAATATCAATCAATCAATGTAACCTAAACTTATATTATCAATGTAACCTAAACTTATATTAAATACGGTAGTGCGGGCAACAAGGCCCGCACCATTCAAAAATTGATCTACAACTATTTAATGACATACGCAACAAGAACTCCGAACGGTTGACTATGTAGAACATTTTACCACAAATATTGTTAAGTATGATGATTCTCGTCATAAAGAATTGGAAGATAAATGCGTTTATAAGAGCAGAATAAAAACAGATGAAACGAGTTAATTGCTTATCCAACACTTGCCTGTAGAGCTTCTAATTGTGAACTGAAATCAAATATGAAGAATTCAAATGATTTAGAGTGAAGCTCTCGACAGCTGTGTTGCTAGACACCACCGACAGATGGCACCCTGATAAGCTGGCTGAGAAAGTGTGGCGGTTCTCATTTGCTTTAATAACACAGCAATCGGCAGTTACCTAATATTTGTAGCCGCACAAGTCTTACACTTCGCTTGTTTAAAATAGGAGATGTGATCCATTTTGATAAGTTTCATGAACATTGTACATGCGTGTTGCACTACTATTTGCACTTGACACATTTTACTGTAGTATGAAAACAGCTATAAAATAACGAGAAATTAAAAAAAAAAAAAATCGATAATATTATTTACATTACATTTGCACGTCTGTTATAGTTTTCATGTCTTGTTACAATTCCACGTGTCCTGTAATAATACAGTACACGCAAATAAACAGATAATAAAAGCATATTTCAGGGACTAGATACTTTACCATGTGTTGGTCCAGTCACATGCGTTACTGTTAGTATCATTCCAACTACTTCTCGCGACTAAATGCGACGACTCATCAACACAACACTATGCGGCAATTTTCATCACATGTTAGTTCAAGTTAAAAATTCTTCGTTGATGCAGCTTCTGTTGTATGTTCCCCGTATTTACGTTTTTTTTATTTTTTTCTTTTTCTTTATTTGATTTTGATTTACCCCCAAAGGGGGGGGGGGGGGGGGGGGGGACTGGCAGCAGCGTAATATGCCGCTTTGCTGCCTGCAGAAGAGTCTTAAAAACATAATGAGTACATAGTACAGTATAAACAATAAAAACAGGCGATAAACCGGCTGTTTAAACCACATAGTAATTAGACAGGCACAATTCAAAAACCTGGTGACAGTCTTGTTTCTGTTCGCAAGAGTTAAAAAAACACATCTAGTGACAGTATGGTATCTGTTCACAGCACATAAAAAAAAAAAGCGGCACGTACAACACTTAAACACCGCACTATAAAGCAGACACGAAGGCTGATGGGGGGGAGGGGGGTGGACCCTTTCAAAAGAGAAGGCAGAAGGAGAGGAATAGCAAAAAGGGAGGAGCCAATGGAGGGAGAGGACACAGTAAAAGAGGGGGGGAAGGGGGCATGGCGAATGCGAGAAGGAGTGGGGAAAGCAGTGAAGGGGAAAGCAAAAGTACTCAGGGGAGAGAAAGGAGTCAAAGAGAGGGTAGGTGGGCAAAAGGGAACAGGATGGAAGGGGAGGGGGTGAAGGAGACAAGGAAAAGGACAGTGGGTGGGGGGGAGGGGACAGCCAGAGTTGATAGGAGGGACAAATGGAGGGAGAGAGAGCATCATCCAGGAGGGGGAGTTTACAGAAGCCACTTGGGGAAAAAAGATGTAGGGGTGAAGGGTAGGGGCAACACAAGGGTGGAGGCGCAGCAGCGGGCAGAGGTTGGAGAGGAGAGGAGCAACCAGGGGATGGGGGACATCAAGTCAGTGGGAGGTAAAGAGGCCTTGGATATCGTCAAGTAAAAGCAGCAGATGGGGGAAAAGAATCAAGTCATAGAGGATCCACGTGGAGGATGGGAGGCGTATACGGAAGGCGAGGCAAAGTGCATGGTGCTCGAGTTTTTTTTTTTTTTTGGGGGGGGGGGGGGGGGGGCTATTCAGGCGGGACTGGCATAACAGAGAATGGGACGGATTAAGGATTTGTACGTGTGGAGGGTGGTAGAGGGGTTCAATGCCCACGTCCAACCAGAGAGGAGTTTAAGGCTGTTGTGGGCTTTGGATTGGATAGGGCAGAGATGAGGGATCCAGGTAAGATGATGGTCAATGGTGAGTCCAAGGTAGGTGAGTGGGGGGGTTAAGAGACGGACAGGATGGGCAGAGATGGTAAGGGGAAAATCAAGGAGCCGGAAGGAGTGAGCGGTTTGACCTACAATGATTGCCTAGGCCATGCAAGGATTGATTTAGAGGAGCCACTGGCTACACTATGTGGCAAAAAGGTCAAGGTGATTCTGGAGAAGATGTTTGGACAGTTGAAGTAGGAGGGGCGGCAGGAGAGGAAGGAGGCATTCAGATGGATACAGATGATAGGAAGGGTGTAGGTCTGGAGTTTAAATGGGAGAGTGGGAGGCCAAACAGGGTCGTAGGCATTTTCGAGCTCTGGAGAGACAGAAATGACAGTGCGACGCGAATTAAACTGGAGGGAGAGGTGACGAGTGAGACGTAGAACTCGGTCGTCGGCAGAGGTGGAAGGTCGAAAGACAAACTGGGTGTTGGGAAGGAGGTGATGTTGGTGGAGGTGGTGACGGCTGTGCTGGGTAAGGATGGATTCTGAGAGCTTGCTGACTACGGAGGTGACACATTTAGGGTGATAGGAAAAGGCATCAGATAAAGGCTTTTTGGGTTTGGAGAACATAAGGATACGGGAGGTTTTCCACAGGTCGGGGTAGAAGCTGGTGGCAAGGATTACGTTGTAGAGTGTGGCGAGGACTGCAAGGATGGAGGGAGGGCAGTGTTTGACATGGCAGTAGGTAATGTGGTCACGGCCAGGGGTGGTGTTGCATTTAGTGTGGAGTGTGACGCTGATGTCCAGTGTAGTGATGGGGTGTTAAGTTCTGATGGTGGTGTGTGTCCCAAGTAATGGAAGGTAGGAGCACGGGGAGGAGCGGTGGTATCCAGACATTTGATGATGTTGGGGAGGAGGGAAAACCAAATTGTGGAACAACAGGAACCGAAAATCATTCGGATACGTGAGAGGCAAAGTGGTTGGCCTTACTGAGGTTGTCAGGAAAGGGACAGTCATCACGGAGGAGAAGGTAGTGCGGGGTAGAGCGGTTCCCAGTAAGGCAGTGGAAATCAGAACAGTACTTGGAAGAGATTATTGAGAGCACGGCATTGAGTTGTAGACAGGTCTGTCGCCAGGCACGGCGTTTCTTCGCTGTGAGCACGTTGCAGATACGTCATAATTGCCAGTGGCGGGTGAGTGTGTCTCGGTCACGAGTGTGCGGAGGAAGGATCGGTAGAGGCGACGAGATTTACAAAGGAGAAGGATGGTCTGTGAGGGCAGGGCTGGCCGGTGAGTTTGAATGGCTCTGGTAGGGATACAGGTGGTTACAGCGTCAGACGAGGTCCAGTGGAGGACAGCAGATCGTGAGATGTCATCAGGAGATTGGAGGGTAGGGTCATCGCGTTTGACCTGGGTGTGTACGGAGTATCGGTAGGCATCCCAGCTGGTGTGGGAGTAATCGTGGACAAGTTTAGATGGAACGTCAGGGGAGGAACAGGACGGGGACGGCGATCGTCACAGATAGTGAGGAGGACCGGGGCGTGGTTGCTGCCAGTTATGTCAGGGACTTCCGCAGTGATGTACCCAAGGAGGTTGGGAGAAACTAGGATCACGTCAGAAGGGGTGTGGGACTCTGGTCGGGTGTGATGGGGAGGGTAACCAGGTGTCCCTGTAGGGTGGTGAGAAAACGATGGAACCGCTGAAGTTCGTCAGGAACGCGGCTGTGGATATTGAGGTCTGCAGCAATCACACAGGTGGAAAGGTGCGGTCAATGTGGGCCAGGAAATCGTGTGTGTGTGGGGGGTGGGGGGGGGGGGGTACAAGGGCGGATGTAGATGGTGGCACATGTGACGGTAAGGGTGGGGAAGAAGAGGCTGAGGGTGAGATGCTCTGCAGGATTGTTGAGGAGAGGCATATTTCTGTCGGCCAGACTGTAACTTAAGGCATTTCTCACTTTCAGAGAGCTGAGGCATATAGTGTCAAAAGCGCAGTTCCTTTGGTTTAGCGAACATGAAACTTACCAAAATACTTCACATCTCTGAGTTTTAAACAAGCAAAGTATAAGACTCGCGTGGCTAGAAATATTGGGGTGCTGCCGACTGCTGCGTGCTGTAAGCAAAACAAATGAGAGACCCGCCACACTTCCTCAGGAATAGTATCTTGCTACCATATGTCGGTGACATCTTGCAACACTGTGTTGCAGAGCTGCATGCTAAAAAATTCAATTTCTGTTTGCAATTCGTTCTGCAGGCAGACGCTGCAAGTAATAAACAATACCTTCGCTCCAAGTGTTTTTGGTCTGCTGCTATAAATGCATATTTCTTCCAATTATTTATGACGAGAATACTTCAGAGCTAGCAGTATTTGTGGTAGAGTCTTCTATATATAGGACTATTAATCACATTTCCTTTCGGCTGGGTATGACATCCACCCCAGACCTATGCCCTGCCTATCAATTTTGTTTGTCTGGTCACTGCCTTCCTCTCATGCCATCCTGCCTATGTCACCCTCCATGATACCAACACCCGTATCTTTTACCCCACTGCTGGCATCCCCCACGGCTCAGTCTTCTCCCCTCTCCTCTATCTCTAGCACACCGCAGATATACCCAAGCCACCCCCACCTGTTCACCTGCTCCAATATGCTGATGACACCACCTTCCTGGCTCTCTATCCCACCCTTCAATGGTAACAACACACCCTCCAAACCCACACTGACCAGTTCACCACCTGGTGCAACCAGTGTTTCCATTGTATCAACCCCTCCAAAACCCAGGCCGCACCACTCGCTACTTCCATCTCCACAATTTCAACCTAATCGTTCATGGTCATCTCATCCAGCTCAGCCTCACCCTGAGATAGCTTGGCCTCACCTTGACCACCACCTCACCTAGACCCCCCATCTCCCGAACATCCAGCAGAAAGCCCATTCCCACCTCTGTCTTCTGAAACTCCTGTCTGGCCGGAAATGGGGTTTCACCCTTCCACCATCCCCCACACCTACAAATCCCTCATCCGTGCTATCCCCTGTCATCCCAGCGCTACCTGGATCTCATATCCTCCCACTTTTGTAAGGCTCTCCAAATTCTAGAACACCACACGCTCCGCATTGCCTTCCGTATCTGCCTTCTGTCCCCACACAACTCCTGTATGACTTCATCCCCTTCCCACACCTCCTCCTTTTCCTCCAACATCTCTGCATCCTTTACACTGTCCGCAGGCTCGATGCTCCCTACCCCCTGGTGTCCTCTGTCCCCTCCACCCCCCGCGCATTGCCGCACCTCTGTTGCTATATCCCTACCTCTCTTCACCTCCACACACTCCGGCTTGGTGAGGATGGGTGGAAGGGGAAGAAGGGGGTAGGAGAAGTATGAGAAAGGGAGGAGAGGAAGCCTTGATGATGTGGAATGGGTAGGGTGGGTTTAAAGTTGGTAGGAGGGGTAACTATCTGGACACAGTTCATAATTTGGGAGGGTAAAACAGTTGAAGTTACTCTGGGGAAGTATGTGGAGGGTGTGTAGGGTAGGGTTGGTGGGATGTGTTGGTAGAGGTGCAGCAGCACACTATGGTTGGAAAGTGTATGAGAAACTATAGGATTATTTGAGTAAAGTTTGCAGATGGTGTAGTTTGTTCAGGGTTGATCTGTGTGAGTGAGAAGAGGTGGGAATTTGATGAGTTGGTAAGGGATCCGTGTCAGAGAAGGTAGAAAGAAGCAAGGTTGAGGGCACGGAGTTCGAGGATATGAAGGAACTTACAGAACTCGGGCAGCAAGTATCTGTGTAACATTTGCTTGGTAAAGGATAGGTTGGATTAGGGTTTTGTATGCGTGAAGGACAGTGGAGGGCTGCAATCTCCATGTTTGGCCAATTAGTACTCTCAGTCTATCGCACACTTTCTGTTGGATGGTTAGTAGATAAGATTTCCACAGTAAAATAATGGAGCTGACAGACATTATTGATTAATGAAAAAGATAACTGTATAAAAACGAATGTGTGTAACTATATTGACAATCTAATTTTGAACTAGGCAACATAGGGAACTGCGTATATTGTGAAATTCATGATGCTGCAGCTGGCAATGAGAGCTTAGCAGAAAGAGCAGTATTTCAGTGAGGTTCAGTTCATATAACGCTGCATTATTGGGTCTGTATGTTATCTGAAAACTTATATTTGTGTTCTGAGGAATTATGAGCTTAAAGAGGTAATACTGGAATGAAGAAAAGTAATTTTGCTGGTTAGCTGATTACTGTGGTGCTAGAGTGATGTGAATATCCTGACGGGCCAACTATTTGGTAACAATTTGTGAGGATTTATTTTTCTGGTTGAATGAGAGTAGTTCTCATAGTTGAGTGGAGAAGTAGGGCAAGGATTTGGTACAACTTCTATTCCCTTAATTTTGAATTGAGTAGTAATTAAGTTACGTGATGGTGACTATTTTTTTTTCATAATGTAATGATTAGTAAATCTACACTACTGCAAATCTTGAGTTTTAGCTAGAGGTAATGTCCATATTTTGGAGATTAAGGTGATAGGAGTCCACAAGTGAAGTGAATTTCAAACCAGGACTTGGCATTTAAGTGATTTTGCAAATGGGAAAGAAACCCAAAGCTTTCAAGTTTAACCAGTTTCAGACAGAGTTATAAACTAGAGTAACATTTTGCAGTGTAATGTATACTTGATTTTAAAATTTTTACTAGTCCCCACCTTTTGTACTACAGTCAATTTAATGCCAGTATTTATTTACAAAGTAATGAGCATTATTTTCTATAAGTGTGAAACATTTTTTCCTTATACTTAATTAGAAGTAAAAGTGAGTGTACTAAAATATGGTAATTTGTCTTACTTTTTTGTGTACTGTGGCTGAGAAGAACCACCTCCAAGGAAACTGATAGCAGTGCATTTCCTTAATAAGTGCCACTTGGACCTGTTGAAGGAATGAACATCTTGGTGAAAAAATGTGTTACAACTCTGTAAAAGAGTGAAAGTGCTTTTGCAAAATACTAAACATTGAAATTTTATGTCTGAAAATTAACTGCAATGTGCAGTGCAATTTAACTTTTGGCAACCCATGATGATTTATTGTTTGAAGCAGGACTGAACTTGTACAAAGTGATATGTGTTTTAGAATGTAAACTTTGTTTATCCAAAAAGGACATTACTTACAATGAAGACCTCTAATTTTTATTAAAAATATAACTAATGGATATTTTGTGCCATTGTATAACACTGTATGTAAATATTATATATAAAAACAAAGATGAGGTGACTTACCGAACAAAAGCGCTGGCAGGTCGATAGACACACAAACAAACACAAACATACACACAAAATTCAAGCTTTCGCAACAAACTGTTGCCTCATCAGGAAAGAGGGAAGGAGAGGGGGAGACGAAAGGAAGTGGGTTTTTCCAATCCCGGGAGCGGAAAGACTTACCTTAGGGGGAAAAAAGGACAGGTATACACTCGCACACACACACATATCCATCCACACATACACTTCCTTTCGTCTTCCCCTCTCCTTCCCTCTTTCCTGATGAGGCAACAGTTTGTTGCGAAAGCTTGAATTTTGTGTGTATGTTTGTGTTTGTTTGTGTGTCTATCGACCTGCCAAAGCTTTTGTTCGGTAAGTCACCTCATCTTTGTTTTTATATATAATTTTTCCCATGTGGAATGTTTCCTTCCATTATACTGTATGTAAATATTTTGTTTGGGGGTTTTTAAATGGCCAGTTCATATAACTACAAATTTTAAAAACATAGGTATGGTAATTTTGATAAGGAGATTTCTGATGTAATATTCTTTTGTGTGTCAATTGTTAAACCCACTTTCTGAGGTCAGTTGCGGTTATTGAACTGCCCAGTTAGCTCCTTCATGTCTCAAAGAATTGGTGAATTTTGGAACACCTTATATACGTTGAAAAGACATTGTTCATATAACAATCGGATTTCGTTTTCCACAATGCTTGAATAGTCTATAATATAATCCTGAAAAAGAGGGGGACACATTATTGTACAGCCGTGCTCCTCAAATGTGGCCTGTGGTTCTCAGTCGTATTTTATATTAATATGTGTATAGCAGTTAACAGCCCAATCCTACAACGTCAACAAGTGCTATGATCTAATTAACAGTGCAATGTTCTCTCTGTAACAAATAAAAATACTTAGAGAGAGAGTGTGTTATTTTAAGATGTGCTTAATTTTAATTAATGTTTGTAAATTCGAGCACGGGCTTAGTAAAGGTGGCCTCTTACCTCAGGGGAAGATGAGAGAGGGAGAATGTTTTATTGCCAGCCAGTACTCAAAGCTCAAGGATGTGTGCAGCTCATACCAATGAGTTGCTGTGGTATAATTTTCAAATGGAAGAAACATGGATTTGTAAATGTGTACATAATTGTAACTACGAATATGAAAGTAAATGAAGGCTTTTGCAATGCAATGCAATGCAGTGAGAAGAAAGAAAATTAGTTCAAAGAACAGTACACACAAAGTTTTCCAAATGGTGCTGGCTTTCAACAGTAAGCCGTCAGCCCCCAACCTGCTGCAGCTAGTCTACTGGGAGCTCGTGACATACTAATTTTTGTAGGTTACCAGTTAATAATAAGATTGGTACATATGCAGCCCTGATGATTGCTCCACAGTACCTACACTGGCTCTCGAGCAGCTAAGTTCGATTGCCGCTGTCACAGAGGATCAGTACCGTAAGCCGTGCTGTTATTTATTTCGGCAGTATACAGGATGGACAATAATAAAACTGACGAACTGCACGGGTGGATTCCTGACTGGAATTGGAGGAAAAAAGGTTCTACGAACGTGTGTCCTGAAATGGACAGTGTGCCTGTAATGACAAGAAATCCTTCTGGAACACAGTGCAGAGCTGCACAACATCCACATCACAACAGATGTTCAAAATGGCCTCCACGGGGTGCAGGGGACGAATTCACATGTCGCACTGTGTACTGCCACACCCTTTCGCGCGTTCCGGCCTCTCTCCGAATCATGTCACGAGCATCGTGAACGTGCTGTCAAAGGGTCTGTTCGACAGGAACTGGTGCAGCATACACAATGGTTTTCAGATACCCCCAGGGGTAAAAATCCAGGAGGTTTAAGTCCAGTGATAAAGTAGGAAATGCTACGAGGCCTCCGTGTCCCATTCCCATTCAGTGCCTGGGGAGGATGCTGTGCAGATGTGAGCAAACTGTAATGCGGAAGTATGGCGGTACTCCATCGTGCAGAAACTACAGAACCTGTCGTACAGTTAAAGGCACATTCTCAAGCAGTCCATCCAGAGCATTTTTGAGAAAGTCCAGGTACATTCCTCTGTTGAGGCATTGAGAAATAAGAAACTGGTTCAAGTATGTGGTCACCAAGAATCAATTCTCAAATGATGATTCTCAATCATTGCTGTTGAACCACTTCAACAATTCACCGAGAATTTTCTGTAGCCCACACATGGTAACTATGTAGATTAATTAATGATGCCACTTTTGATAAAGGTTGCTTCGTCAGTAAAGAAGACTGCTGAAGGAAATCCCATAATTGCGGTGATCTGACGCAACAACCATCAACCAAATCCTTCCCACAGGGGGAAATCCACTGTTGACAATCCTTTCACTCACTGCAGGTGATAGGGATAATAGGGGTTGTCATGCAGGATACACATAATTGTACTTTGGTTTAAACGGTGTTGGTGGGCCACTTGCCTGGAGCTTGTATTAGGGTTTGTCTCAGTGTCCCGTAGAACCCAGTCATCCAAATCTGATGAACACACATGCCACTACCTCCCTGTATGTTAATCTGTCTGAGAGGGCCCATCATCACACAAATTCCCAAAAAGGTCTTGAAATGTTGTGTGATGTGGTTGGTGTCTGTGAGGACACTTTGTTTGGTACAGTCGTGCTGCCTCTGGACCACCTCAGCTTGTTCTCGACATAAATACCAAACTACTCTGCTGCTTACAGTTCTCTGCATCAATCGTGCTGCCTGGAACACACAAGGAACACATGGCATGTGGACACAGGAACTTTCATTCATCAGCACAATTTATCATGTCAATAATGCATTTCCAGACACATGTTCATATGACCTCTCTTCCTCCATTTCAGTCAGGAACCTGTCCCAGCAGTGTATCAGTTTTAGAAGTGTTCAACCTGTATAATACAAGTTTGTGAAATGAATGCACAAGCAGCTGCAGTGTTATTTCCCTGCATTTACATACTTTTATCTAGTTTCAACAGTTAATTGCTGAAGAAGCATTAAATATCTAATAAAACTACTGTCCTGAATATACTTGAGCGGATGATTGCTGTCATCTGTCTTTGCTGATGTATTCACTCAGATGGCAATGTTGTATTGGTTGTCTGCATATCACCAAGACCCGGCAGAAACTGCTTAACACAGTATCACCTTTACATGGTACAATATATTCCGAAGTATACTGAGATACTGAGCAAGAGTCAATATTACTAAAGCTCTGCCAACTCCTTCAATACTCAAATATTGTGCAAAGTGTCAAAACCACTCTCAGGTGGTCAATACAAGTATTGCATAATAAATATTGACTGTGTGAGAGCATTTATCAGTGAAAAATTCACACCTACTGAAGGAAAAAAAAACTGTTGTCATTTTTGGCATTATTGGGTATTTAGAAAGAAAAGCCTCAATATCTCAGGTAAATAGGCTCTATACAGTGTGTTTCACAAGTCCTGTTATATACTTCCAGGTGCTCTGGAGGAGACAAGTAGATGAAGTTTTGACAAATAACCCATGCTGAGAAATGTACCATTTGGACACAAAGTAAGTTTGCTGGTCCTAACTTACTTTGAATGAGATATGATTGGTGTATTATGGGGCTAAATGGTGAGATCATAAGCACCCTTACTTTTTCAAGCCTCTACTTAACATATGTAGGCTACATCACTCCACTGTTATAGAGAAACTGATTGTATTTCAGGAATAATCTGGAGACAGACATAAGAATTCCAGATGTGATGGTTAATATTTGTGGCATCCATACAATGTAGGAAAAATGAAACTATAAACCATTTGTGTTTATTTATTTAGCTGATATGTGGATCAGATCCAAGTACATATTTCATATGCCAGTTATACACAATAACAATCACATATCCTAGCTAATTATCACAGGAGTGACTTTATACATTATAGCTTCATACATAATTACATATTTTTTACCTACTCTGCAGTCTATTTACACACATTGTATTTCAATTCACAATACATAAGAACATATCTTGAATTTACTGCCCATCTCAATATGCACATTTTAGTTTTATCTGGGAAGTTTTCCTGTAAAAAGTTCTTTGGCTGAGATCAAGTACTTAACCCATGTTATCTGCTGCAAAGAGTTGATCCGCTGTAGAAAACAAGAATAAACAAAGGCTCTAGTGTTACAAATACTGACAACTAGGTAGTAATGCCCACATTAATTCATGCCACACACAGTCTTGAGTTTCTGTCTTACTTATTTCCAGGTAAACTGTACAAAGTTGGCACAATGTGTGCCTTTTAGAATTGATTTACTAAACTGATCAGCACAGGTGCCACATAGATACTTCAAGCACAACTGGGAGTACAACAGTGATTCCTCAAGGGTCTTATGTACACTTTGCAACAATAACACAATAGTGAAAAACAGAAAATTAAAGAATTGCAATGAATTTTGTACATTAAATAACATATTAATTTTGTTGCAGAGTAGTCTCATTCACAATGAAAATAGACATGTAAATATAACAACCCAGAACATAGTGGAAGAATGGCTAGTTCGAGCTCACGAGCGAACCTTCATCGACTTCCTTGCTGCAACAGAGGAGGCTATCAATTATATTCAATGCCTGGATGCCAATTTGTGATTAAATTGTATAAGAATACCAATGTATGCCATACAATAGAGAAATAAACAGTCACTTAAGGTATAAGGAATATATTCTGTAGCTTTACATCATGATCACATTTTCCAAAGTGTACCATTGCTGATATTGCCCATATTTGGCAATCCTTAGGATTGTTGTTGACTTGCTATTAGCTGTTCTATTAATTAATGTGACTGAAACTGCTGGTAACAAACCTTAATGAACCAGTAACGGCATAGCTGTTAAGTTTCATACTACGCTGTGTGCCTATTTCCAATTTCTTTTTGCGTATGGTATGTATTCATTGACAAAATAGAAAGGTATCCTTACAAGGAATGGTTTTATTTTTGTTTACACTTCGCTCACAAGCTGGTATTTGGAACATGAAATGAACTGTACAGTTTTATTGGCTTCTTCTGAAGCTAAGCCATGTTATGTGAAAGAAACCTTAAATTTATGCAGTTTCTGCTAGGATGGTTATGTATAACTTCATTTTTATTGAACTTGTTTCTATGTTCCTATGCAAACAATAGTATTTTGAGTACATAAATATTGCAGAAAGTTGAAATTTTAATTTTTTCAACTGTTGCCTACAGCTGTTTGATCTTCTTGCATTGGTGGTCATTCTAATGGTTACATTTTTCAGTTTGAATATTTCTTTTGCATCACTTGACTGACCTCATATTTCAATTCCATAGGTCACGATAACATCAACAGCATTCACATAGCATCATCAGTTACTAGCTGTTTATTGTTCTCAAGAACAAATATAGTTGAACTCATTTTGCTTGTTATGATACCGATTAAGTCTTTCCACAGTAAACTGTTATCCATGGTGAGGCCTAAGAATTTTGTTTTTTGAAGCATACTTGTTACTGAGATGACTCCGGTAGTCTTCTTCTGTTGTCCTCAAACATTGTTTTAGTTTTCTCTTTACTGAGAATTAGTCTATTGATTCCAAGTCACTGAGTTATAGAATCAAATATCATTTTGCTTTTTGTTATGGCATCAACTAAAATGCGGCACTGGTTATGCTGGTGGTACCACCTGCAAATACAATAATGTCACTTTCAGTATTAAGAGCTAAGTATGTTTATCTCTGCATATTTATCTCAGAAACATTAGGGATCCTAATACGCTGCCTTGTGGTACGGAATGACTCATTTGTTAAAATCCAAGTAATTATTGTTATTGTTCTAATTGTGTTTCTACTGTTTTCTATTTTGCAGGTATCACTTAACAGTACTAAGAGCTGTTCCTCTAATCCCAAATTAATGAAGTCTCCTTACTGAAACATTGTGATCAAATAGATCAAAAGCTTTCCGCAAGTCACACAGTAGTCATAAAATATATCATGAGGATTTTGCCAATGATTTAATCCCTGTGAATGATTTACACATTCAAATACACAGAAACTATTGATTTTCCTTTCTGCCGTTCAAATCATCTGCTATTTATGATGCCATTCTTTTCTTCTTCAAAATATGGCATAAATCTGAAGTACTTTATTTTCTCAGGAACTTTTGAGAAAATGGTCTGCGGTTGACACAGCACATTGGATCTCTATTTTTGTATAGTGGCAAGTCTATGGCTAATATCATTCTATCCAGAAAACTGCCTTTTATCAGAGATGAATAAACTATGTGGCAATGCTTTAAATCTCTTGATCTGTCGTAGGATAGAAATCACATGAGTTCATTGAGGAGTGCTTTAATTCCTGCAGGGGATCAATTTTGAAATTTTGTGTACATCTGTCATATGTTCGTAAAACATGTATTGACAATGCTACTAACAGCTATGAGACCTTCTGATACTCTGTTAATTACTTTTAGCTAAGATCCTACAGACCCCAGCGTATTTTTTATTGTGTATTACAAAGAGTATGTTAGCAACAGTTTATTGAAAATAGTGTATATTAAGTTGGTAACACTGCTTACACATATGCGATGTTAACTCAAACATTTGCATTGTTGTTGTGGCAGTGTAAAGCTGTAAAGATTGTTGAATGTCCGTAGGGTCTACATTACAGTGTAAAGCTATAAAGATTTTTGAATGTCCATAGTGTTTACATTATCCCAGAGTGCATTCCGTGTAGCTCATTCATGCATATTGAAAATAATAAATTGGTAAGTATACAATATTGAAATATATATTGTGTGTAGCTTATAACTGTTTCCTTTCAATGTTGCCCTATTTTTTTTCAGTTACAATGAGTAAATGGACTCGTTACAGATGACGATCTACATAATACATTTATGGACGAGTTGGATCACGAAGACGATTCATTTGGAGGCATAGATTCTGATGAAGATCCTGATTTTGTCAAAATACAGGAACTATTAGGTACGGAAGAGGGTGGAGAAGAGGACGATGATACCCATGCTAGTTCTTCCAATGCAAACATCGTTCCATCCTTCTAGGTAAGAATGGCTGTAAGTGGTCTTCAACTGTACCATCTAAAACAGGAAGAATTAAATCCAGAAATTTAGTTACTCACCTCCCAAGACCAAAGGATCAAACAAGATCTATTTCTAGTCCAATTGAAGCATGGCAGTTATTAGTGACAGATGAAATGCTAGACAAGATTGTTACTTACACAAACACCAAAATTACTTGCAAATGTTCTTCAACTGGAAATGCGGAAAGTTATCATAACATGACAAAAATTCTGTAGAGCTAAGAGCTGCCATAGGACTCTCGTATCTCTGTGGCGTAAACAAGGCAGCTCACACCAGTGTAGAAGAACTCTGGTCTGCTAAATTTGGCAATGCCGTTTCACGATACAACATCACCAAGGGGATTTCAGTCTTCGACTAGTTGCCTAAGATTTGATGACAAAGCAACCAGCATGCAAAGAAAACAAGAAGAAATATTTTCACCCATTTGGTACATCTGGACTAAATTTATTGACAACTGCAAGTCCCTATAGACCCCTTTCGATTACTGCACAACAGACAAGCAGCTAATGGGCTTCCATGGCAGATGCCCATTCAGAATATACATGTCTTCGAAATCGGCAAATATGGAATTAAGATTTTGATGTTCAATGATTGCAAGTCTTAGTACATGCTAAACGCTATTCCAAGCATTGGCAAAGAAGTAACAGAAAAAATGAAGCTGTCCCATCTTATTATGTGAGAAAGTTATCAAAACCCATTCATTCATAGTATTAATAGGAACCTAACTGTTGACAACTGGTTTTTGTCAGTTCCTCTTTATCAGACAATGACTGAAAACTTTGGTTTGACGATGTTGGGAACTGTAAGAAAAAATAAACCCGTAATACCACAATCATTTTTAAGTTCTTAAAATGTAAGAAAACCACAATTTGCTTTTGATGTGAATAAGTCGCTACTGTCATATGTCCCAAAGAGGAATAAAGTTGTTCTCTTGCTGTATACCATGCTCTACTCAAACAACATCAACAAAACAACAGGAAAACCTGAAATGATAATTTCATACAATAAAACAAAAGGTGTTACTGACACTTTTGATCAGCTATGCAAAACTTACACCACTGCACATGCAACAAGAAGATGGCCTATGTGGGTTTTCTGTGGCATTCTCAGTCAAAGTGGGAGAAACGCCATGATTCTCTTTACCCTTTCCAGCACTGACGTAAAGAAGCCACGAAGGAAATTTCTGCATGAACTGGCATGGAACTTAATTGCACCTCACCTAAGGGCTACATTGGATTATACCTACACAATGAAGGAATGTGAAGAGAACTCTAGAAGAAATACTGAAAATAGATACTGTGGCACCAGACGGACCAGAACCTCTAACCAGCAAACTGAGATGTTCACTACTTTCAAAGAAAAGGAACAGAAAAACAAAAATGTTGCTAAGATTGTAAAAGGGAAATTAACTAAATAAAGTCAAGTAAGACATTGTGTTGCATTATACACATTCAGATATGAGAAAGTTAAACATAAAGAAATACAAAATGTTATTTATTAACAATACTACACTCATTTTATATACATCATGTGTTACTCGTTGTTGTAATAATAAAAAAACACTAAAGGTAACTAAATAGTATTTACAACATCCCATATACATAAGACAGTCCAATATATATATTAATGAGCTTCAAATGCATGGTATATGATAACATTTTACTGGGGTGCAAGGTAATTCAATTCAAGTGCGCAGTGCAAGGGTTAATTATCTTTCACATACTCCTGACTTGTTTGAAGACAGTAATCTGGTTTCCCACATTTTTTGCAGCTTTTAGCTTCTTAGCCGGCCGAAATGGCCGTGTGGTTAAAGGCGCTGCAGTCTGGAACCGCAAGACCGCTACGGTCGCAGGTTCGAATCCTGCCTCGGGCATGGATGTTTGTGATGTCCTTTGGTTAGTTAGGTTTAACTAGTTCTAAGTTCTAGGAGACTAATGACTTCAGCAGTTGAGTCCCATAGTGCTCAGAGCCATTTGAACCATTTTTTTAGTTTCTTATTTTGTCTTCTTGTAACCTTTATAGTATTAAAGGGATAGGCCGGTATTACAATATCAAATTACTTTGTCAAAGATTTGATCAAAGAGGTGATCAAATATTCGTCAAATATATTTGACAAAGATCTTTGACACGGCACTAAAAAAAAGTTACTACGCTGTCGTCACATTTTTTGTCAAAGTTCAAGATGGCTGACAACAACAACAACTTGTTATTAACCGCAACAGTTGCACGTACCACAATTGCACTGTGTGCACACGTGATACAGATGTGGGTGAAAAAAAGGAAACGTACCTGGGTGAAGCCGTGTGTTTCACGGCGAGACGATAGAAGCATTCGACAAAACTTGTTATTTGAGCTTATAGTGGAGGATGTCAAGTCGTACATCAATTACTTAAGAATGGTTGAGCATACATTTCAGTATGTGCTCAGTGAAGTGATTCCTCATATCTGAAAGTGCAATACTCACTTAAGAACTGCTATATCTGCAGAAGACAGGCTCACTGTAACACTCCGATTCCTTGCTACAGGAGACAGTTACTCTAGCTTACAGTACACCACTCGAATTCCACAGTGCACATTAAGTAAAATAATAACTGAAACGTGTGAAGCAACATATAAAGCACTAAAGGGCCAAGCTCTGAAGGCAAATAAATGTTCAATACACTTTATGTTCATTAAGATCAATTTTTATTTCATTTTATTTTATTAACACAGCATGTACCAATTGGTGTCCGAAACTACAAAATTAATAGAGATGTATGAGGCCGATTAGGTGTTTTACAACATGAGGCATCCTGAGTACAAAAATAAATTAAGAAGATTGGAGAGCTACAAAAAAATTATACGGTATTCTCTTCTATACCAGCCTGCTGCAAGGCAGCCTGGATATACCCAGAGGTGGATGGTCGTGCTTCTTGTGTTGTCAAATGCAGCAAATCCCACCTGTCCATCAAATACCACTGCAAACCGTGACTTGCGGCAGTTGTAAATATCTTACTACCCACATTATCCATCTCACGCAGTTCAGCTGCGATGTGGGTGGCAAGGGCACTGTATTGGTCTCCTCGGACAGGCTGGGGCACAGTTCCGGCCATATCAGCCACAGCCTTCAATGTCCTGGTAGCCTCCACAATGACGTCTGTTGTGCCTTTCCTTCTTTTTGTGGGAGGCCGCTCTTGATGCTGGGGCTGTGGCTGTGGCTCACGGCATGCAACAGAAGGCTCTCGCATCTCGTGCTATAAAATAAGAGATGAAAGCCATTAGTTACATACTTGCTTGCACATACATAAATCTTATTTACAGGTACCCACAAGCAGAGAAAGGTGGGGGCAAATGGCAGAGGATTTTGAGACAAATTGGAACTGTTATAATACTATAGGAGCAATGGATGGAAAGCATATTCGTACTAAATGCCCACAAGCTACTGGATCTCACTTTTTCAATTACAAATCCTTCAACAGTATCGTTTTATTTGCCATGGTAGATGCTTCCTACAAATTTTTCTATGTTGATGTAGGAACTAATGGGCACGTTGGTGATGCCAGAGTGTTTTCAAAAAGCAAACTACGGGAGTCTCTCATTGACCGATCTATTCAAAACATTCCTGAAGGCAGGAAGCTTGCAAACACACACATTACAACTCCAATGGTTGTACTGGCAGACGATGCTTCTCTGAGTATGCTTCAAGGTGCTGCAGTGAACAAATTAACGCTAATCATTTGTATAACATGTGAACTTTACTTGCATAAATAAAAAGAAAGAAATACGTCGAGACGTACTTTTGATTTCTCGTAGGAGTAACTTGTGCTGAGGCCATTAATTTTCTTTTTATTGTAGTCAGCTGTACACCCAGGCCGTATGTCACGGCTAATAACCTCCGCAATATTTTTGTAGATCTCCAATCTTCGTAATCTATTTTTATATTCAGGGTGCCTCACATTGTAAATCACCTTATCAGCTTCATGTTGTTGTTGTGGTCTTCAGTCCTGAGACTGGTTTGATGCAGCTCTCCATGCTACTCTGTCCTGTGCAAGCTTCTTCACCTCCCAGTACCTACTGCAACCTACATCCTTTTGAAACTGCTTAGTGTATTCATCTCTCGGTCTCCCTCTACGATTTTTACCCTCCACGCTGCCCTCCAGTACTAAATTGGTGATCCCTTGATGCCTCAGAACATGTCCTACCAACTGGTCCCTTCTTGTGGTCAAGTTGTGCCACAAACTTCTCTTCTCCCCAATCCTATTCAATATTTCCTCATTAGTTATGTGATCTACTCATTTAATCTTCAGCATTCATCTGTAGCACCACATTTCGAAAGCTTCTATTCTCTTCTTGTCCAAACTATTTATCGTCCATGTTTCATTCCATACATGACTACACTCCATACAAATACTTTCAGAAACGACTTCCTGACACTTAAATCTATACTCGATGTTAACGAATTTCTCTTCTTCAGAAACGCTTTCCTTGCCATTGCCAGTCTACATTTTATACCCTCCCTACTTCAACCATCATCAGTTATTTTGCTCCCCAAATAGCAAAATTACTTTAAGTGTCTCATTCCTAATCTAATTCCCTCAGCTTCATACATCTCTCTTAATTCTGTGGTAGATGCCACACACCAATTGTATTTTCCCGTCATGTTTACAAACGCACTACAGATGACAGAACGCTGCACCGATGCTAGGCGCTCCACGTGGTAACATATCACATTGCAGTGAACAGAAGACAAGCGACTTCTTTGATCAAATCTATAGTGAGGCCCTAGATTTGATCAAATATTTGACAACATTTGACAAAGTTTCCTATTACACCATCAAATTTCGCTTACAAAGATATTTGACAAAGATATTGTAATACCAGCCTGTGTGGAGCTGTGCTAATACCACAAAGATGTTTTAGCTTTTAAATAAATATGAAATCCATGACTGAGTATTCTTGCTTATGCTAGCAAAACCCTTAACAATATTATATAAACCATGTGTTCTAAGAAGTAACCACAACACAAGTATCAACAAATGGAGAATAAATGATTGTAGTTTTCAGCCTGAATGAGGTTCTGGCACGGCTCTCCACACTTGTCTGCTCCGTGGAAGCCCCTTCATCACCACAAAACTACTGCAACCTCCATCCATTTGAACCTGCTTACTGCAGTAAAGCCTCAGTCTCTCCCTCTCCCTACAATTTTTACTTCCAACACTTCCTCGAATAACCGAATGTCTTACTGTGTGTCCCATTAACTAATTGTTTCTTCTAGTCAGGTTTTGCCAAAAGTTTCTTTCTTTTCCCTAGTTCGTTTCAGTATCTCCTCATTAGTTGTTCGGTATACCCACCAAATCTTCAGTATTCTTTTGTATCACGACATTTAAAATGCTTATGTTCCATCATCCACATTACACATCTGTAAAAAGGAACAACCCAGACAATCAGAAAAGACTTCGTGACATTTAAATTTACATAAAATATTAACAAATGCATCATTTTGAAAAATTCTTGCATTGCTAAATCCAGTGAGCATTTTATATCCCCTCCACCTTGGTCTGCACAAATAATAGAACTTGTCTAATATTTTTAGTGCCTCAAACAATGGAACAATTGTTATTTTTAGTGCCTCAGTTTCTAATCAAATTCCCTCAGCACCGCCTAATTTAATTCAACTACATGCCAATATACTTGCTTTACTTTTGATGACATTCATCTTATAATGTCTTTTTAATACACTATTTGTTCTGTATAACTTCTAAGGGCACTGCTAGCTTTTATGTTATGATGTAGTGATATTGCACTCTTTTCTTACAGCTGGCTCTGGAATTTTTGAGGCTGAAAGCCTATTTTTTTCCTGGAAGTGGTGGTGTTTTGCTGTATAATGTCAAAAATGCTGCAGCACTACTGCTTATATACTAAGTCAGAGTGGATGTAAGGCCCTTGTAGGACTTCAGCACAGAGCAGACAACCACAGTTGTGTTGCTGAGAAAATAGTATGCAGAATTTGCTAGAAACGATGATTAAGAGTCGAAAGTGTTACTTCAGTTCATAGGAGATAAGTGTTTGAGTAATTCAGTTAATTCATGTAAAGGTGTGTGGGATTACTTTTGATATTTACTGTACTGTGTTTCTGAATCAGTAACTTTTGTGCATAGTGAAAATGAACAGTATATGAAGATTACCATCTTCATGTGTCCTTTCGGACATGTCTGAAAGAACAGATACCATTTTCGTATAGTTAAGGCTAACCGGCCATTGACCTCCTCCTCCTGTGCTGGATGCACACGCACTGCCCGAACTCTTTCGGGACTCGGTAAGATTGTATGCCACGAGTAATGAGTGTAATGGGCAAGGGCACTACAAATTAAGTGTGTGGACGTTAAGCTGGGAATGTGGGTCTCACGGGGAATGTGCAAGGGATAAATCCCTGCAGTCGCACTATCCTCTGTGCCTTCGATGGCTCAGATGGATAGAGCATCTGCCATGTCAGCAAAAGTTCCCTGTTTCGAGTCCCGGTTGCGGCACACATTTTCACCTGTCCCCGCTGGTGTATATCAACGCCTGTCGACAGCTTAGGGTCTCGATTTAGTTATTATTTCAAAATGAACAGTTTTCAATTATCAGTAATTGGAAGTTACATTAAGGTGCAAAGACTGTTGTAATGGATAATTCTGAATGTAGATGAAAAAAGCTTCACTGTTTAACACAGGACTGGACGAGCTTAGCCATTGTTACAGAAGCATGTTAAATGCTAAAGTCACAATATGACAAAGAAATATGACTTCTACTGTTTTTATTTCAAAGTAACATGTTCAATTTTTCAACTGAATAAGTCATATATGAAATGATATCTGTAAATGTCCTTGTCACCGTTACTGTTCTCGCAAGAGTTACTGTCGTGGCAAGAGTCACATTCAATTTAGGGGAGCCTTCTTATGGCTGCACTATCTCGTGCACATATAACTGATCCCCAGATGCACATCTTCTGTGTGTTCACATTTCCACTTAGGTGAAATGTCAATTCATCACTGAAGAAGTCACAATCCGGAAAATTCTCACCATCATGGAACAGCATTTTGTTTGCAATGTTAGCATATAAACCCCAGTCTGAGGAGTATAGAGCTTGTAACAACTGCAAATGATAAGGCTATAGTTGTAAGTGTCTCGTTAGAAGTTTCCACACAGACTTCACTGGAACTGTTAATTCAACACCAGCCTTCCACGCTGACGTTTTGGGGCTACATCTACATCTACATTTATACTTCCCAAGCCACCCAACGGTGTGTGGCGGAGGGCACTTAACGTGCCACTGTCATTACTTACCTTTCCTGTTCCAGTCGCGTATGGTTCGCGGGAAGAATGACTGCAGGAAAGCCTCCGTGCGCGCTCCAATCTCTCTAATTTTACATTCATGATCTCCTCGGGAGGTATAAGTAGGTGGAAGCAATATATTCGATACCTCATCCAGAAACGCACCCTCTCGAAACCTGGGCAGCAAGCTACACCACGATGCAGAGCGCCTCTCTTGCAGAGTCTGCCACTTGAGTTTGTTAAACATCTCTGTATGGAAGACTCTCTCACTGATTCACATTGTTCCGCAGTCACTCTTCGTTGTCCCACACTCTTCCCTTTGCAAAGACATTTGCTGTCTTCAAACTAATGCCATCTACAGATATCATCTGGAGGATTACAATAGAACTTACACCACATGATCAAAAGTACCAGGACACCTGGCTGAAAATGACTTATAAGTTCGTGGTGCCCTCTATCGGTAATGCTGGAATCCAATATGGCGATGGCCCACCTTTAGCCTTGATGACAGCTTCCATTCTTACAGGCATATATTTAAAATGGAGATTGGTTCACTGAAAATATTGCTCTTTACTCTTCTGGTGGAAAAGTGTTGTTATTCTGTCGATGAATTCATTGAGGACAGCTTCACAATCTGAACACAGGGATTGTATTACATGTATTATTTTATGTACATGTGTAGCTGTAACTTAGAAATGTAAAATATAATGTAAACTTTTGTATTTCTCTTAAAAAAAAAACCTTGACATGTCTCCTGTACATCAAATCAAATGATTTGAAAATTGTACGTAATGAGATGAATAAAACACATACCACATATGTTCAATCAGGTGCTGAAAGGTTTCCAGGGGAATGGCTGCCCATTCTTCACGGAGTGCTGCACTGAGGAGGGGTACTGATGAATGTTGCTTCTGGTTGGAGTAGGTCACGTTTAAAATGGCTGCGCCGATTCAGAATCCCGCCAAATGCGACGTGCGCTCCGTCAAACGTTTTCTTCATGCAAAAGGTCAGCGACCAGCGGATATTCACAAAGAAATTGTTTCTGTTTATGGGAACATTATGAATCTACAAAATGTAATGAAATGGTGTCACCATTTCTCTGAAGGTAGGACCGATGTTCGTGATGAACAAAGAACAGGTCGGCCATCTGTGATCTCTGATGCCCTTCTTCGGAGAACGGAGGAAGCAATTCCTGCGAATAGACTTCTCACATTGAAAGAATTGCTTCAGATCGTACCGGACGTGTCAATGACAACTGTTTATGATGTTGTTACTGTCAAGTTAGGGTACAGGAAATTGTGTGCACACTGGGTTCCAAAACTGTTAGCAGAAGAACACAAAAAGAAAAGGATAGGCTTTGCACTCTACTTCCTCACACGCTATGCTGAAGCAGGTGATGAGTTCCTCGATAACATTGTGACAGATGACGAGACGTGGATTTATCACCATACACCTAAATCCAAGCAACAATCGATGCAATGGCGCCATTCGAATTCACCAAAAGCTAAGTAATGCAAAACGTCGATATCAGTGAAGAAAATCATGGCTTCTGTTTTTTGGGACAGACAAGGCATTTTTCTGTTGGAATTTATGCCTCCTGGAACGACAATTAATGCTGCTGCATATTGCCAGACTTTGAAATGTCTTCGAAGGGCAACGCAGGGGAATGCTGACAAGTGGAGTCCGCTTGCTTCATGGCAATGCTTGGCCTCACACAGCGCTCCTAACCAAAACACTACTCAAACAATTCAAATGGGACGTATTGGACCATCCGCCATACAGCCCGGACATTGCGCCCACCGACTTCCGTGTCTTCCGTTACCTGAAGTCACATCTTGCTGGAAAATCAAAGATGAAGTTGAAATGTGGTTCTGATAACAGGCGGCAACCTTCTACGACTGTGGGATACAAAAGCTTGACTTAACTAATGTTTGGATAACGGGGGAGATTATGTCTAAAAATTACAAATAATCCAGTTAAAAAGATGTAACTGACGTTTTCTAAATAAATGTTCTATTCAAGGACTGCGAGCCATTGTATCTTTACTTTTTGAAATGCCCTCGTATGAAATATTTGGCACAGTTAAAATTTCTATTGTTAATTACTCAATTTAGAACTGTTTATTATGTTTATTTCAGGATTCATTTATAAATTAGTAGAAATTCATTTGTCAAAAAAATTTATAAACCATTTGGAATATTGTTATTACCACAGGGTGAGAAGATAGTAGTGGGCATGCCTCTCATGTGATCAGACGGGTTTCTGTATTTTGGAGGAACAATGTAATTCGGCTTTGTTAACATGAAAATTCAAAAGACAGTGTGATATAGTAAAATGTGACGCCAATAAATTCCAAAAAGAAAGAAAATTCTGTGCAGGCATTTTTCAAAATTATTTACATCAATTGGAACCATGAGAACCTAAAATGTGAAAATTTCTGCTTCAAGAATCAGAACCTAGACAAGAAGAACTCAAGCAAACTGTGTGAGAAAAGAAGGTAAGTAAAAAGTTTAGTGAAAATCTTACTCGTCTAGAATTATCTGAAATGGCTTTAATATCGACGTTAGTAGTGACTCCATGGATGACGACGTTCCTCCAGAGGAAGCCAACAGGGAATGTCAAGAGGCAAATAAGGCATGTTTTGGTGGTTTATCTGGCCACTGATTCCATTACTGTTACGTGGAATGTCATGAACTTTCGTTACGCCTGCACTGAACTACTTTCCTGGTTTCAACAGGACGGAGTGACATCACACATTGCACGGCAATCAATGGCATATGGGCGAGAATTGTTTGGCAACCGTGTGATCTCACGATTCGGTAACATTCCCTGGCCACCTAGATGGCCAAATTTAGCTGTTTGTGATTTTTTCTTGTGAGGTTACCTCGAGAGCAAAGTCTACATGACTCGACCAAGAACCCAGGATGAGTTAAAACAGAGTATTCGGTATGCAGTTCACAGTATCTCGGCTGTGATATTGCAGCGGTCAATGAGTAATCTCAACAGCAGATTTCACGAATGTATTCGTACATAATGACGCAATCTAAAGGATATAATTTCTAAAAAATGAGAAATGCCATCTATTTTTTGTAAACGGCAAAGTTGTAAGATTTCAATTACTATGAATGCAATTTCTTTCCTTCATCGCTTCTTGTTTTATTGGAATGTGGAAATGTTCCGATTTTTCTGTGTCACCCTGTACATTCTGTGCAAAAGGAATCACAGAATTTGCTGCAATAAATCTAAAATGGGGTGGCAGAGAAAATACAGCAATTGTCGGTGTGTATAGGCCACCTGGGGCATGTATGGATACAGTTTTCAAAAATCTCTCTGACTTGCTGATATACACAGACTGTACATTTTTTGTATCACACAGCCATGTAAATGCTATAATAGAAGGGGATACAAATACAGATTGATGCCAACACCAAAAAGCTACACCTTCTATACGATAGATTCAGTCTGACGGGAGTTATCCATGAGACAACTAGTGAGATTAGCAACAGCAAAACATGTCTGGATAATATAATAATAAATGTGACCCATCTTACCTACGGAACAGCTGTTCTAAAACTAGCCATCTATGATCAAAATGCAGCACAGCTTCAACTGGGGGCAAATGAGATGCCCTTTGCCACTAAAAGAAACTGTATGTAAGAAAAAGAATTATGTATAATGAAAACATCAACAGACTGACCTGCACGTTAGCACACATATCATGATTTTTAGAACAATAGGTTTCCCTATGATAGCTTTGCTTCTGACTTCTACTATTGTTTTGATGCTACATGCCCCCTTGCAGCCACAAAAGTTGAACGAACTAAAACTATAAACAGAAGTATCTGGAAAAATAATGATGTCATTGAAGCAAGGGAAAATTTAAAATTATTCCATAGTGCGATCTTGAATAATAGACTGAATCTCAAGCTAAACGACGTTTTCAAAACTTATCATGAATATTATAAACCTTTATTGATACAGATCAGGAGCAGCTATGTTGCAAACAAGCTCCAGGCTTCACACAGTGTTACCACTGGTGTCTTGGGAGTGAAAAACTATTTTATAACAGGCAGGGCAAATGCCGTATAGAATTTAATATTGACCACAATGGGATGGTAGTAAAAGATGAACTTGAAATTGCTGACATATTCAATGAATATATTTCTTCAGTGGGGGAAGCTATCAATGACAAAAATAACAACCTGCAGTATAATTTTAAAGGAAATCCATCTGAGCATAACATACATCCAGCCCCCACAAACTGCAAAGAAATAATCAACATCATTAGCTCTCTAAAGTCTTCCCATTTCACAGGCATGATGGCCTCAGTATTAATGTATTAAAAGCATGCAGACAAACTGTGTCTGTAGCAGTAAATAATGTAATAGAATCAGGCACCTTCCCAGACAGACTAAAAATAGCTCAAGTAACACCAATCTTTAAAAAAGGGGACAAACTCAAAATTTAAAACTACAGACCCACCTCAATACTTCCAGTCTTTTCCAAATAGTTGAAAAAGTCATATACAGCAGAATTATAAGCTCTCTCTGGATGCACTACCTATTGTTTGAAAATCAAAATTGTCTCTTAATATGTAAATCAACCACCACAGCAGCTGCTCAATTAATTGAAGACATAACAAGTGACACCGAGAACAAGCAACATGTTGCAGGTATATACCTCTACGTTGAGAAAGCTTTCAACTGTGTGAGCGCCACAATCCTGTTAGAAAAGCGTGGAATATTGGAATCAGAGGCACTTCTCATTACATAGTAAAATCTTGCATGAGTTAACCCAAAAAAGTTTGTACTGCCTAAAGTTGAAAGAGATGTTCACAAATCCAAAATAACTAATATAAAAATGGAGTGCCCAGGGCTCAGTATGGGGTCCTCATCTGTTTTTAATTTATGTAAATGACATAAGGTATTGCACTCAGAATTCCAAAATAGTTCTGTATGCAGATTATACGTCCATTGTGTGTAAAAGGGAATACTTTAATGAACTAGAGACCCATTGTAATAAAATGACAAATGAAATTGTACAGTACTTTAATGAAAGCCACTTAAATGTAAGCAGCAGTAAAACATGACTCATCGAGTTTACCGATAGTAGTTTTGATGATGAAATTTCTATACATAGGCAATGAATTGGTAAACGAAAGGAGCCTTCACGAAGATTGCAACGATTTCCGACCAAGACAAGACTTGCAATCAGGTGTACCCTGGGCGTCAGGTTTCTCTGGCGGCTGATCCTTTCACCAGAAACATCATCTTTGTCCTTTTTCAGGACCATCATATCGATGAATATAGATACACATTTATTTATGTGTATGGCTACTGTAAATTTGTATGTTTCTGACTCGAGAATAAATAAATAAATTGGTAAAAAAAGACTTTAGTGCAAAATTCCTTAATTTAACAATTCAAAGCAATCTAAAGCGGGACACACATGTTGATACTCTAGCAGGTAAGTTGCCTAAGAATATATTCACAATAAATATAATTAGCAAGTTCTTCAAAGACTGTTTCCTAAAGACTGCATATCATGCCCTATTTTCCGCTCACCTAAATTACAGAATAGATATATGGGGAGCAACAACCAAAGGAAATCTAAATATAACCTATCGCTACTTCAGAAAACGGCTGTAAGAATCATCTGTGGTGCATACAACATCAGAAATAAAGCAAAAAAAATTACATCAGCAGCTACAGAACAACACTCTATGAAAAGGGTCCATTATATGCAGGTTTAAAGTTACTCAATGCATTACCCAGTGAAGTTATGGCTCTATCCACAATGAAGCTTAAATTTCAACTACAGAAATTCCTGTTACAAAATCCATTTTACTCATTAAAAGCACGCCATACTTCCATGCAAAATAAGAAGTGCTTCGAAAAAATATGTAAATAGTGTTAAACAAACCATTTTATTTGCAATTTCTTTTGTTAATCAATGCTGTATTCAGAAGAATGTATTATTGTGCTATGTATCAAAAACTGTAACCTGCAATGAATCATTCAATGTTGAATGAAGTATACTTGTAGAAACGATCGGTGTTGTAGTTGCTAATTGTCATGGCTGTGTTGGGGAAGAACCAGAGCTTCAAGCCCTAATAGAAAGCACTGAAGCTCAAGTATGAGGGTGGCAATTATTTATTCACAACCGATACAAAAGAGTTACATGTTTGCACCTGCTACTGTCCTTCAAAGTAGCCACCAGCGTTGTGTTGAACCTGTTGCCAGTGATGTGGAAGGTGTAGTATACCGTTAGCAGAGCCTGTTCTGCAATGGTGCGGTCTAAAATTATAGTGATTCTCAGGTACGACTGTGATGGTGTTATCCTAGCGCGTTACATTCCTTCATGACAGACCGTCAACACACAGTATTACTGTTCCTTTTTGGAGCATCACCCGCGACCAGCTTTGCGAAAGAAGCGGTAACACTTTCGGCGCAATCCATCCATCATTTTGCACGACAATGTGCGGGTGCATACAGCGCAAGCTGTGGCTGCTCTGTTCGGTCGATGGGACTGGGAAGTACTGTACCATCCACCATATTTCCCGGACTTAAGTCCTTGCAGCTTTGATTTGATTTCAAAGAAGAAGGAACCACTTCATGACATTAGCTTCAGAACTGTTCCAGAGATTTGACAGGCAGTAGACCGCTCCATTCACACCATCACAGAACAGGCTCTGCTAACAGTATACTACACCTTCCACATCGCTGGCAATGGGTCCTACACAACACTGGTGACTACTTTAAAGGGCAGTAACAGATGCAAACATGTAACTTTCTTGTATCGGTCATGAATAAATAGTTGCCACTACTTCAGTTTCAACCCCCGTAGTTATAGATACAGAAAGCTGGCTAAAGCTGGAACTAAGTTCAGCATAAATTTTTTCTAACAATCTAACAGTGTTCAGAAAGGATAGATTCAATACAATTGGTGGTGTGGTATTTACTACTGCCAGAAGTAGTTTGCCTAGAAGTGAAATTGAAGTAGATAGTTCTTGCGAAATAGATTGGGTACAGGTTATACTTTACAATCAGACTGAACTATTAATTGGGTCATTTTACCGGCCCCCGACTCAGAAGATAGTTGCTTGTAGCGGGACTTTGAATTTCGCCGCGCTGCACTCGTTCCCTCAGACATGAATTGTGCCGTCGCAGCGGTATGAGCACTCAACAGCAGAGAAAATACTAAAATTGTAACTCTTTTTTGTTTTTCTATCCGTTTCTTTATTGTCTCTCGAGAGCGGAAGCTTAATGCAGACGTGATCTGATTAAGACGAAAAAACTTATTAATGTGTAGACATTGTGGAAGTTGTTATTAAATTCTGAGGATGGAGAGAAGCAACTAAAATAAATTGCATTTAATATCAAGACGGTTTTGTGTACATTAGAAATTCCTGGACAATGAAACTTATTGCAAGATTTCGGAGCAGACTTTTCACGCAGAAATGAAGTAGGAGATTTTTGAAGACCTGGACGCTGCACGAAACAAGAAGACATGTTAACATGGTAAAGGATTAACTCTAAGCTACGCCATTTCCCCCTATCAGTTACATTTTGTTATTCTCCGTTCTTTTTCAATAATTTTTGTAGGAAAAATTGGTTTAACTTCCGCTCAAAAACGCCACAAGGACCATCCCAACAATAGCTTTTCCAAATCACGAAGTCCAATAGCTTTTCTGTAACACAAAGTCCGATTTGGATTCGTTCTTTCCTTTTTTCACGGTCATTTACGATTTTTAAAACCCCCTTTTTATTCACCATTTCTTCCCACATTTTCAACCTTTAATTTACTTCTCTTCCTTTTCTTTTTTATTAACCACTACATGCTGAACTGTTCAAAGAAAACTTGAGTCTCATTTCAAATAGGTACCCGACTCATACGATTGTAGTTGGTGGTCACTTTAATCTACCCCCGATATGCTGGAAAAATTATACTTTTATAGCTGATAGCAGGCATATAATTTCATCTGAAATTGTACTGAATGCTTTCTCAGAAAATTATTTTGAACAATTCGTTCATGAGGCTGCTCGAAGTGTAAATACTTGCGAAAGCATACTTGACCTCTTAGCAACAAATAATCCTGTGCAAACAGTGAGTATCGTGACGAATACAGGGATTAGTGACCACAAGGCAGTAGCTGCTACGCTGAATACCGTAACACACAAAAGAAAGAAAAAAAACCGAAGTGTATCTATTTAAAAAACCTGACAAAATGCTCTTAATGCCTTGATAAGACAGTCTGCATTTCTTCTGATCTTATCAAGTAACAGTAGAAAAGATGTGGAATGATTTCAAAAAAATAGTATCGACAACAATTGAGAGATATATGTTGTTGTTGTTGTTGTTGTTATCTTCAGTCCAGAGGATGATTTGTTACAGCTCTCCATGCTGCTCTGTCCTGTGCAAGCTTCATCATCTCCCGGTACCAACTGCAACCTACATCCTTCTGAATCTGTTTAGTGCATTCATCTCTTGGTCTACACCTCTATGATTTTTACCCTCCACTCTGCATTCCAATACTAAATTGGTGATCCCTTGACGCCTCAGAATATGTCCAACCAAGCGACTCCTTCTTCTAGTCAAGCTTTGCCACAAATTTCTCTTCTCCCCAATTCTATTCAACAACTCCTCATTAGTTAAGTGATCTACCAATATAATCTACAATATTCTTCTGAAGCACCACATTTCGAAAGTTTCTATTCTCTTCTTGTCTAAACTATTTATCGTCCATGTTTCACTTCCATACACGGCTACACTCCATACAAATACTTTCAGAAACGACTTCCTGACATTTAAATCTATACTCAATCCTAACAAATTTCTCATCTTCAGAAACACTTTCCTCGCCATTGCCAGTTTACATTTTATATCCTCTCTACTTCGACCATCATCAATTATTTTGCTCCCCAAATAGCAAAACTCCTTTACTGCTTCAAGTGTCTCATTTCCTAATCTAATTCCCTCAGCATCACCCGACTTAATTCGACAACATTCCATTATCCTCGTTTTGCTTTTGTTGATGTTCATCTTATATCCTCCTTTCAAGACACTGCCCATTCCGTTCAACTGCTCTTGCAAGTCCTTTGCTGTCTCTGACAGAATTGCAATGTCATCGGCGAACCTCAACGTATTTATTTCTTCTCCATGGACTTTAATACCCACTCCGAATTTTTCTTTTGTTTCCTTTACTGCTTGCTCAATATACACATTGAATAACGTCGGGGAGAGGCTACAACCCTGTCTCACTCCCTTCCCAACCACTGCTTCCCTTTCATACCCCTCAACTCTTGTAACTGCCATCTGCTTTCTGTACAAATTGTTTGCCTTTCCTTAATCTATTTTCTAAGATAAGTCGTTGCCTCACGTGTTCCAACATTTCTGCAGAATCCAAACTGATCTTTGCCGAGGTTGGCTTCTACCAGTTTTTCCATTCGTCTGTAAAGAACTCGCATTACTATTTTGCAGCTGTGACTTATTAAACTGATAGTTCGGTAATTTTCACATCTGTCAACAACCGCTTTCTTTGGGATTGGAATTATTACATTCTTCTTGAAGTCTGAGGGTATTTCGCCTGTTTCATACATCTTGCTCATCAGATTGTAGAGTTTTGTCAGGACTGGCTCTCCCAAGGCCGTCAGTAGCTCTGATGTAATGTTGTCTACTCCCGGGGCCTTATTTCGACTCAGGTCTTTCAGTGCTCTGTCAAACTCTTCACGCAGTATCATATCTCCCATTTCATCTTCATCTACATCCTCTTCCATTTCCATAATATTGTCAGCAAGTGTATTGTCCTTGTATAAGCCCTCTATATAGTCCTTCCACCTTTCTGCTTTCCCTTCTTTGCTTAGAACTGGGTTTCCATCTGAGCTCTTGATATTCATACAAGTGGTTCTCTTTTCTCCAATGGTCTCTTTAATTTTCCTGTAGGCAGTGTCTATCTTACCCCTAGTTGTATACTCTTCATCCTTACATTTGTACTTTGGGCATCCCTGCTTAGCTAATTTGCACTTCCTGTTAATCTCATTTTTTGAGACATTTGTATTTCTTTTTGCCTGCTTCATTTACTGCATTTTTGTATTTCCTCCTTTTATCAATTAAATTCCATATCTCTTCTGTTACCCAAGGATTTCTATTAGACCTCGTCTTTTTACCTACTTGATCCTCTGCTACCATCACTATTTCATCTCTCAAAGCTACCCATTCTTCTTCTACTCTATTTCTTTCCCCCGTTCCTGTCAATTGTTCCCTGATGCTCTCCCTGAAACTCTCTACAACCTCTGGTGCTGTCAGTTTATCCAGGTCCCTTCTCCTTGGATTCCCACCTTTTTGCAGTTTCTTCGGTTTTAATCTACAGTTCATAACCAATAGATTGTGGTCGGAGTCCACATCTGCTCCTGGAAATGTTTTACAATTTAAAACCTAGTTCCTAAATCTCTGTCTTACCGTCATATAATCTATCTGAAACCTTCCAGCATCTCCAGGTTTCTTCCATGTATACAACCTTCTTTCATAATTCTTGAACCAAGTGTTAGCTATAATTAAGTTATGTTCTGTGCAAAATTCTACCACGCAGCTTCCTCTTTCATTCCTTACCCCCATTCCATATTAACCAACTACGTTTCCTTCTCATCCTTTTACTACTGTCAAATTTCAGTCACCCATGACTATTAATTTTCGTTTCTCTTCACTATCTGAATAATTTCTATTATCTCATCATACATTTCATGAATCTCAACGTCATCTGCAGAGCTAGTTGGCATATTAACTTGTACTATTGTGGTAGGTGTGGGCTTCATATCTATCTTGGCCAAAATAATGCGTTCTCTATGCTGTTTGTAGTTGCTTACCCACATTCCTATTTTTTTTATTCATTACCAAACCTACTCCTGAAGTACCCCTATTTGATTTAGTATTTTTGATCCTGTATTCACCTGACCAAATACCTTGTTCCTCCTGCCACCAAACTTCACTAATTCCCACTATATCTAACTTTAACCTATCCGTTTCTCTTTTTACATTTTCTAACCTACCTGCCCGATTAAGGGATTTTACATTCCACGCTGTGACCCGTGGAACGCCAGTTTTCTTTCTCCTGATAACAACGTCCTACCACATAAATTAGTAAGTGATGGTACTGATCCCACATTGTACACAAATGGGTCAGATCAGTGTTGCAGAAGCAGTGAAAAAAGCATGCCAAATTCAAAAGAATGCAAAATTCTCAAGTTTTGCTAAAGTTTGAAATACAGCGCGTACTTCAATGCAAGATGCTTTCAGTAATTTCCACAACGAAACTGTCTCTAAATCTGGCAGCAAACCCAAAGAGATTCTTGTCACACATAAAGCACACCAGTGGCAAGATGCAATACCTTCACTGAACGGTAACAACAGTGAAGTCATTGATGACAGTGCCACTAAAGCAGTTATTAAACACGATTTTCCAAAATTCCTGCAGCAAAGAAGACCAAGTAAATATTCCTGAATTCCAATCAATAACAACTGCCAAGATAAGAAACATTGAAATAGATATCCTCAGTGTCGCAAAGCAGCTTATATCACTTAATAAAAGCAAGGCTTCCAGTTCAGATTGTATACCAGTCAGGTTCCTCTCAGAGCACGCTGATACAATAGCTCCATGTTTAGTAATTATATACAACCGCTCGCTCACAGAAAGATCCATACCTAAAGACTAGAAAATTGCTCAAGTCACACCAATAACCAAAAAGGGAAGTAAGAGTAATCTGTTGAATTACAGGCCCATATCACTAACATCTATTTCAAAAAATGGCTCTGAGCACTATGGGACTCAACATCTGAGGTCATCAGTCCCGTAGAACTTAGAACTACTTAAACCTAACTAAACTAAGGACATCCATGCCCAAGGCAGGATTCGAACCTGCGACCACAGCGGTCGCGGGTTTCCAGACTGAAGCGCCTAGAACTACTCGGCCACAGTGGCCGGCACGTCTATTTGAAGTCGGATTTTGCAACATATACTGCATTCGAACATTATGAAGAACCTCGAAGAAAACAATTTATTGACACGTAGTCAGCACGGATTCAGAAAATATCGTTTTCGCAAAACATAACTAGCTCTTTATATTCGTGAAGTAATGAATGCTATCTACAGGGGATGTCAAATTGATTCCATATTTTTAAATTTCCAGAATGCTTTTGACATCATTCCTCACAAGCGTCTTCTAACCAAACTGCGTGCCTCAGTTGTGCGACTGGATTTCTGATTTCCTGTCAGATAGGTCACAGTTCATAATAACAAACGGAAAGTCGTACAGTAAAATAGAAATAATATCGGGCATTTGCCAAGGAAGTGTTATAGATCCTCTATTGTTCCTGATCTATACTTCTGACATAGGAGACAATCTCAGTAGCTGTCTTACACTGTTTGCAGATGGTGCTGTCATTTACCATCTTGTAAAGTCTTCAGATGACCAAAACAAATTGCAAAATGATTTAGATAAGATATCTGTATTGTGGAAAACGTGGCAATTGACCCTGAATAAAGAAAAGTGTGAAGTTATTCACACGAGTACTAAAAGAAATCCGCTAAATTCCAATTATGCGATAAGTCACACAAATATGAAGGCTGTAAATTCAACTAAATACTTAGAGATTACAATTACAAATATGGTAAGTTGGAACGATCGCATAGATAATGTTGTGGGTAGAGCCAACCAAAGTCAGCGATTCATTGGCAGAACAATTAGAAGGTACAACAGGTCTACTAAATAGACTGCTTACACCATGCTTGTCCGCCCTATTCTGGAGTATTACTGTGTGGTGTGGGATCCGCATCAGATGGGACTGACAGATGACATCAAAAAAGTACAAAAAAGGGAAGCTCGTTTTGTATTATCAGGAAGTAGGGGAGATAGTGCCACAGACATGACATGAGAATTGGAGTGGCAATCATTAAAACAAAGGCGTTTTTCTTTGCAACGGATCCTTCTCATGAAATTTCAATCACCAGTTTCCTCTTCCGATTGTGAAAACATTCTGCTGGCACCCACCTACATAGGGAGAAATGATCATCACGATAAAATAAGAGAAATCAGGGCTCACACAGAAAAATTTAAGTGCTCATTTTTCACGCGCAACGTTCAAGAGTGGAACGGTAGAGAGACAGCTTGAAGGTGGTTCATTGAACCGTCTGCCAGGCACTTTATTGTGAATATCAGAGTAATCATGTATACATAGATGTATTATTATTATTATTGTTATTATTATTATTATTATTATTGTTATTATTATTATTATTATTCTAAATTGGTCAATGCACACAAATGAAAACCAACAGAACCATAAACTGTGACAGTCTGTTCTTCAATATGATACACCTACAATGGCAGGCTGACATCCCAGCTGCCAGACTTTAAAAAATTCAAGCCAGTTACGAAACACTTGGGTTTACAATTACTGGTTTGACAAATTGCCAACACGAGCACAAGATGTGGCACTTACAGTGTTCAGAAAGACCACTTGAAACTGGCTGTACCATAATTAAATATAGTGGCCCAATGTGACTGGACTTGTTTGTACTTGGATATGAGAATGTGCCAATTATCCACAAACAGATTGCTGATTGCAGTACTTTATAAGTCTGCTGCACTTTGTATGACAAGATGCCTCTGTCTTATCATTTCTGGGCCTTGTAAATGGTGACAAAAATAGAAATTCATTATTTGAGGTAAAATATTAAGGCCTGTAACTGGAATAAAGAAATTAATTGTTGTAACTGCGACCGGAAAGGTCGCGGGGTTGAAGTGACGGAAAGCGCGGCGGGACCCGCGAACAACAATACAACGGAAGAGGACAGACACGACCAACGAAGGACAGAACAAACAACAACAAGATCGAAACAACGGAGTCACAAGGAAACCTAAGAACCATGTCCACTTGTACACAGAACAGGAAAGTAAGTAAGCTGTCTAACACAAGGTGATATGTCCAGAGACGAATGCAAGATTAGACTGTCTGGCTGAGCGAGAGGCAGGCGCTTAAGTACTCTATCTGGGGGGCCGCTATTGGCCGCTGGAACCACGTGTTCCACTATGGCGCCCTCACACTGAAAGCGGGCGAGGTGGCGCGCGCCGCCACAGCTTACGGTGCGATGGTGCAGAGACCTTAGGTGTCTTCGACGTCCGTGACGTCTGGCAGGGATTCAAATTACCAGATTAATGTTTCCTGGATGACTGAAAGATCCTGTGACTTTCTCAATACTCGTGAAATCATGTATCGACAAGCTTTAAATGCAGACATGGATAAAAAAAGCCATTAAAACTTTGTGGCATTAGCTGTTACAGTGCATATAATTATATCAATAGAGCTAAATGTGAGTGCTGTGAAGTTTTCCTGATGACAGAGAATAATTTCACAGAGAGAATCAATTTTATAGGTGCTACTAACTGGGTGACTAACGTCATTCTTCCACTGATGCTGTATGTGTAGCTCACACTCATTCTTTTTCCGTAACAAGATAATGAAAGACACATCCTGGTGCATAACAGCCTGTAGACCATGTCAAATGAAATTTAAACAATCGTATAAACTTTTTGCACAAGCATTTTGTATGCTGTTCTGTGAACATATTGCTGAACAAGGAAGTGAATGACACAAATGCAAATAAAAAAGATTTAAAAGCACTATAAAGTAAAATGAAAAATAATTTTTTTCTTTTAATCTTTGTCATCAATAAAATGGAATGCTTCTCACATAACTTTCTTCATCAAAGCTAATCGGATAGATAAAAAAATCCATTCATCAAGATGCAGCAAGAGAACACACATATAAAAAGTATTAAAGTTTTCTAGTTTTTGGAGCCAGTGGCTCCTTCTTCTTGCAAAAGGGTTGAAGAGGAAGGATGAAGGGTGAAGGAAAAGGACCGGTGAGGTTTACGAGAAAGGGTAGAATTTGGAAAAGTCACAAAGAACCACAGGTCAGGGCAGACATGCCAGACTGGATGAGAAGGAAAGATCGATTGTCGGGGACAGTAACGGGCACGATTTGAAAACCTGAGAGTTTAAAGGTGGAAGATACGGTAATATGCAAGACAAAGATTTCTGCTAAAACATCCTGTATGAGTTAATAAGGGCAAAATTCTCAATGCACTGTATGTGGTAGACATGTGAGGGAGATGGCGAAAAATAGACAGGTCAGAAAATGAAAGATGTGCAAAACCAAAAGGGAGTGAAGAAAGGAATAGTTACTGTGCAAAAATGCTGAGGCCGAAGAAATTTACATAAATTATGGCCAGGTGGGTGGTAAGAGTGAAGGGTGTGTTGTAATGACAGTGCCTACCTGTGAGGTTCTGAGAAAGTGGTGTTTAGGGGAACAATAGAAAAGTTACGTGTGGTGAAACAGGCACCGAGGTCACGAACGCCATGTTGTAGAGCACACTCTGCAACACGATATTCTGTGTTGCCGATACGCACCTTCCATCTAAAATCATTCGTCCTAACTAATAACTTGGTGGTAGTCAATACATAAAATGTATTTAGAGCTGTGAATGTGGACAAACATCAACTGTATAATGGAATGACAAGAATGGAAATTTGTGCCAGACTGGGACTCGAACACGGATTTCCCGTCGCCTTGCCATTATGTTATCAGAGCACGACTCACAGCCAGACCCAAGCTTCCATACGTTGTCTATGGCGTGTATTCGTACATCCGTTACATGCCTACCCATACAGGCGAGACATTTAACTTGTAAGCAGCTTGCTGTACGGATAAATACGATATTGCAGTGCCTGCATTATGCCAAATTATGATGCAGTGTTCCTCTGGACATCCGTGCACGTCCAAAGCAACGGGCACTGTGGCGACTGCAGCCGTTACGATAGAACGACCGATTCTAATCCTGCAAGTATTACGGTAGTTCAACAAATAATGGGTGACACACAGTGTAGCCATTAATAAGCCTGGATGAGTGGCTACACTTTGAAATAAAATAGAAGGTAATATTACAATTTTTTTCCCTCTTTTCCTTTATTTGATGTTTAAAAGATTAAAAGTGTAGTCTTCCACACTTAGGTGTAAATTGAAGTGGAGAGGATAAGTAAGGAAAGGAAAGGGAGGGGATCACTACTGTTGGCTGCATCAGCACATTACGCAGAATCAGCAGCAGCAAGTGGAAATGTGTATTGGATCTGGATTTGAGCCTGAGATCTCCTCTTACTTGACAGGTGCATTAATCACTGCGCCTTCTGGGACACAGCGTTATCGCCGCAGTGCAGATTATCTCGCTAAGCATCACGGTCGGTTCACATTCCCACCGAGCACAACATACCCGCAGTCCCTGTCCATTTTTGCAATGTTTGCTGTCTGAGATTCCCAGAGGAGCTCAGACGTATTTACGCATATACACTGAAGAAGATGGACCCACTGCCCAGCTAGGCCAATCAAATTATGTGAATGTAAGATCTCTGTTCTTTCGGACACGTTAGAATGAACAGACGCCACACATCCATACAATCCCAGATTTAGCCTACATAGGGCCTGCACATACTATCAGAGAATTTTTTTTCCAATATAGTCAGATCTCTTAATCAGGCAGGTAGGTTAGAAAACTTAAAAAGGGAAATGGATAGATTAAAGTTAGATATAGTGTGAATTAGTGAAGTTCAGTGGCAGGAGGAACAAGACTTCTGATTAGGTGAATACAGGGTTATAAATACAAAATCAAATACGGGTAATGCAAGAGTAAGTTTAATAATGAATAAAAAAAATAGAAATGCGGGTAAGCTACTACAAACAGCATAGCGAACGCATTATTGTGGCCGAGATAGATACGAAGCCCATGCCTACCACAGTAGTACAAGTTTATATGACAACTAGCTCTGTAGATGACGAAGAGATTGAAGAAATGTATGATGAGACAAAAGAAATTATTCAGATAGTGAGGGGAGACAAAAATTTAATGGTCACGGGTGACTGGAATTTGATGGTAGGAAAAGGAAGAGAAGGAAACGTAGTAGGTGAATATGGAGTAGGAGTAAGGAATGAAACAGGAAGCCGCCTGGTAGAATTTTGCACAGAGCAAAACATAATCATAGCTAACACTTGGTTCAACAATCATGAAAGAAGGTTGTATACATGGAAGAAACTTGGAGATGCTGGAAGGTTTCAGATAGATTATATGACGGTAAGACAGAGATTTAGGAACTAGGTTTTAAATTGTAAGACATTTCCAGGGGCAGATGCAGACTCTGACCACAATCTACTGGTTATGAACTGTAGATTAAAACTGAAGAAACTGCAAAAAGGTGGGAATTTAAGGAGATGGAACCTGGATAAACTGACTAAACCAGAGGTTGTACAGAGTTTCAGGGAGAGCATAAGGGAACAATTGACAGGAATGGGAGAAAGAAGTACAGTAGAAGAAGAATGGGTAGCTCTGAGGGGTGAAGTAGTGAAGGCAGCAGAGGATCAAGTAGATAAAAAGACGAGGGCTAGTAGAAATCCTTGGGTAACAGAAGAAATATTGAATTTAATTGATTAAAGGAGAAAATATAAAAATGCAGTAAATGAGGTACGCAAAAAGGAATACAAACGTCTCAAAAATGAGGTCGACAGGAAGTGCAAAATGGCTAAGCAGGCATGGCTAGAGAATAAATGTAAGGATGTAGAGGCTTATCTCACTAGGGGTAACATAGATACTGCCTACAGGAAAATTAAAGAGACCTTTGGAGAAAAGAGAATCATTTGTATGAATATCAAGAGCTCAGATGGAAACCCAGTTCAAAGCAAAGAAGGGAAAGCAGAAAGGTGGAAGGAGTATATAGAGGGTCTATACAAGGGCGATGTACTTGAGGACAATATTATGGAAATGAAAGAGGATGTAGATGAAGATGAAATGGGAGATGGGAGATACGATACTGCGCGAAGAGGTTGACAGAGCCCTGAAAGACCTAAGTTGAAACAAGGTCCCGGGAGTAGACAACATTCCATTATAACTACTGATAGCCTTGACAAAACTGTACCATCTGGCGAGCAAGATGTATGAGACAGGTGAAATACACTCAGACTTCAAGAAGAATACAGAAATTCCAATCCCAAAGAAAGGAGGTGTTGACAGATGTGAAAATTACCGAACTATCAGTTCAATAAGCCACGGCTGCAAAATACTAACATGAATTCTTTACAGACGAATGGGAAAACTGGTACAAGATGACCTCGGGGAAGATCAGTTTGGATTCCATAGAAATGTTGGAATACGGGAAGCACTAATGACTCTACGACTTATATTAGAAGAAAGATTAAGGAAAGGCAAACCTACTTTTCTAGCATATGTAGACTTAGGGAAAGCTTTTGACAATGTTGACTGGAATACTCTCTTTTAAATTCTAAAAGTGACAGGGATAAAATACAAGGAGCGAAAGGCTATTTACAATTTGTACAGAAACCAGATGCCAGTCCTAAAAGTCGAGGGACATGAAAGGGTAGCAGTGGTTGGGAATGGAGTGAGACAGGGTTGTAGCTTCTCCCCGATGCAATTCAATCTGTATATTGAGCAAGCATTAAAGGAAACGAAAGAAAAGTTCAGAGTAGGTATTAAAATCCATGGAGAAGAAATAAAAACTTTGAGGTTCGCCGATGACATTGTAATCCTGTCAGAGACAGCAAAGGACTTGGAAGAGCAGTTGAACGGAATGGACAGTGTCTTGAAAGGAGGGTATAACATGAACATCAACAAAAGCAAAATGAGGATAATGGAATGTAGTCGAATTAAGTCGGGTGATGCTGAGGGAATTCGATTAGGAAATGAGGAGTTTTGCTATTTTGGGAGCAAAATAACTGATGATGGTCGAAGTAGAAAGGATATAAAATGTAGACTGGCAGTGACAACAAAGCATTTCTAAAGAAGAGAAATTTGTTAATATCGAGTACAGACTTAAGTGTCAGGAAGTCGTTTCTGAAAGTATTTGTATGGAGTGTAGCCATGTGTGGAAGTGTAATGTGGATGATAAATAGTAGTTTAGACAAGAAGAGAATACAAGCTTTCGAAATGTGGTGTTACAGAAAAATGCTGAAGATTAGATGGGTAGATCACATAACTAATGAGGAGATACTGAACAGAATTGGGGAGAAGAGGAGTTTGTGGCACAACTTGACAAGAAGAAGGGATTGCTTAGTAGGACATATTCGGAGGTGCCAAGGAATCACCAATTTAGTATTGGAGGGCTGCGTGGAGGGTAAAAATCGTACATGGAGACCAAGAGATGAATACACTAAACAGATTCAGAAGGATGTAGGTTGCAGTAGGTACTGGGAGATGAAGCTTGCGCAGGATAGAGTAGCATGGAGAGCTGCATCAAACCAGTCTCTGGACTGAAGACAACAACAACAAAAACAACAACAGCAAGTCATGCTTTTGATTCAGATGATACTAGCCTTCAATGTGAACGTTTCAATTTTCTTTTTTCTTTTTATTTTAATGTACCTGAAAGTATAAAATTATACTGCGCATGCATAACTTCCGTACTTGCAGGCTACGGCAGGCAGTCTGCTCTGTTGCTCGCCCTGCCCTCTGTCTTCAAAGCTGCGTACTAGAGATGAGCAGCAGCTGCTGCCCCCTTTCAGCATCACTCTCTGGCCCTAAGTTACTCCAATTTATGAAATATGAAGAACGTTTTGGATATTTCGCTACGGCTTTATCCCTGGTGCAATGCGATTGCAAACGAGTACACTACACCAGATAAATTTTCTCAAGATTGGTGCCAGATAGACCTCCACCCAAGTCTAATGAAAGTTCAGCATCTTAGATAAATTTCATGTGCAGCAACACATTATGTAATATGCCCCAAACAAAAATTATACCGTCCTCCGTTTGTCATTGAAAACTTTTTGAATTTTGCACGGTGTCTTACTTTAATGTAAATATCACAATAACTATGACCTTAAAGAAATGACGGGCACATTATCACGAGCCTGTCATATAAAACTGTAAGCAACGCAGAAATCAATAATCAATTTTTTTTACTGAAAACTTTCTGTAAAATAGTCTGAGAAATACTGAAGCGCGTATGTCTCGATTGTATCACCACCGGCCAGCTGGAAGGTGAAAAACTGGTAACTGTGCATCGGGGTAGTTTATCCTGCACACACTCTACCTCTGTTACTAATAAAATGGACTTCGTCATTCTTCACAAAGAGATTTCGCCAATTTGTGGAGATATAAAATACTGAGAAAAATTATGTTTGAAACTAGGCATAAGATTCAAAATATAATAAGACTGAAGTAGCTCAAGAGCAACAAATTGATAAATATTGCAGAACCTAAGAATGAGTTTTTATATTTATGGAAATTGAAGATGATATTTGGCTGGTCAATGAAGTAAATAAACAGAAAAGTAAAAATAATGTAGGCTACTTTACTGTAAACTCAGTACGGTTTGTAACACTGAACTTCCTAACTGTCCAAAAGGGGAAGTTTAGAAATAAGAGGATTACCACCAGCTTCGACTTTTAGCAACGAGATTTGTCGTGGACTCCATTTAAGAACGGAAACTATTCTAAAGCTGAGGTTTCTTCGGACAGCAATGCTGAAAATGCGTGTTGGAAGTTTTTGTGGGTATACAGGAAAACACACAGAGGGTGAGGGCACAAACTGGAGTTGCAGATGTAATTGTGGCTATAATGGAAATGTATGGGATGCAGGCAAGACACAAAGCCAAGGAGATCATATGGTCAGTCGACCGAGAAAAATCCTTGCTGCCTCTATTCAGAGATGTAGAAAAAGAATTTAACAATAAATCCACAGAGAGTACAAAATATTTTAAAATAAATACACAGGGATAACAGACTTAGTCTCTTTGTATTTGCTACTTATAACCACAAACAGTTAGATTCAGCTACCAATTGAGTATTTATTAGGAGTGGGCAATACCTTGTGTATCTATTATAAATCTCAGTGACTGAGAAGTCACATTAACTTTACACAATCTGGCTGCGATTTCAGTCACAACTAGGAGTCGCAAGTAGCTTTTAACATTCAAGCCGTGTGCCATCTGTTGGGTGACTTTCATACTTCTTACTGTGAACCTGTTCTTCTTCTCCTTCTTCTTTTTTCAATCCCCCCCGGCGAAGGGGTCGGGCTGATAGCAGCTTAGCATACCGCTCTTCAGCCTACACAAGTCCTAAAAGTATAGTGCGAGGAAAATAAATAATAAAAGCAGGTGATAAAAACGGCAAAGTTTAAATTATAAAATAGCGGAAATTTGTTAAAGTTAAAATGTAAAATGAAGGATTGGTAGCTATTCTAATTAAGACACACAGTAAATTGACAGGTACAATACTAGATAGACAATTTAAAAAAAGACGGCAACAGAATGGTTACTGTTCACAAGAGATAAAAAAATCTCACTTTGCGATAGTATGGAGTCTGTTCGCAACACTTCATAACAGACACACAACACTTGACACTCTCTTAAAACACTGGACTACGAAGTTGACATGGAGATGACACACCACAGCCTAAGGCAGATGTGGGGGGAAGAGAGATAGATGAGGAGAAAAAAGGGGGGAAGGAGAGGAAGAAGCAGAAGGAGCAGATGGAGGGAGAGGTTTCTTAAGGGAGAGGATTCATTACGGAGGCCAGGGCGGACAAGAGAGGGAACAGGGAAAGGCAGAGGAGGGGAATGCAAAAGTACTCGGGGGAGAGAAGGGTGTCATAGAGAGGGTAGGCTGGGAAGTGGGAAAAACAGGATGGGAGTGGGGGGAGGGGGGGGGGGAAGAGGTAGCCCAGGAAAAGGGCAGAGATAGAGAGGGGGAGGTGAGGATCAGAGTTGATAGGAGGGATAAATGGAGGGAGAGAGGGCATCACCCAGGAGGGGGAGTTGACGAAAGCTAGCTTGGGAAAGGAGATGAAGGGTGTAGAGGTGGGATACAATGGTGAAGGCACGGCAATGGGTGGTGGTTGGAGAGGAGAGGAGAGGAGAGGAGAGGAGCAACCAGGGGATGGGGGATCAAGTCTGCAGGAGGTGTAGAGGACTTGGATATGCTCGAGCAAATGAGCAGATGAGGAAAGGAGTCAGGTCATAGAGAATCTGTGTGCGGGACAGGACACATATGTGGAAGGGGAGGCCGAGACATGGTGCTTGAGGAACTGGAGGGACTTACAGAATTTGGGGGGGGGAGTCCGGAAATCCAGGCGGGACTAGCATAGCAGAGGATGGAACAGACCAAGGATTTGTAGTTGTGGAGGATGGTAGAGAAGTTCAAACCCCATGTCTGGCCAGAGATGAGTTTAAAGAGACGGAGGCGGTTGTGGGCTTCGGATTGGATAGAGCGGAGATGAGTGGTCCAGGTCCGGTGACGGTAAATGGTGAGTCGAAGGTAGGTAGGGTGGGGGAGAGGCAGACAGGATGGGATAACCTATGATGAATGCCTGCGTCTTGGAAGGATTGCTTTTTAGGAGCCACCGGTTAGACCGTGTGGCAAATAGATCATGGCGATTCTCGAGAAGGCATTGGGATCGTTCAAAGGTAGGAGTGAGGACAAGGAAGGTGGTGTCATCTGCATACTGCAGGAGGTGGACTGGAACGGGGTGTGTGTGTGTTGGGGTATATCTGCTGTGTACAGGAGGTAGAGGAGAGGGGAGAGGGCAGAGCCCTTGGGCACACCTGTGGAGGGGCAGAAGGTGCGGGAATCGGTGTTACGGACATTGATGTAGGAGGGCTGGAGGGAGAGGACGGAGGCAATTAGACGGACATAGTTCATAGGAACAGCGTAGGTCTGGAGTTTAAACAGGAACCCGGGATGCCATACACGATCGTACGCCTTTTTGAGGTCTGGAGAGACAAAAATGGCAGAGCGATGGAAGTTCAGCTGGAGGGAGAGGTGATGGGTGAGGCATAGGAGTTGTGTTTAGTGCGGAGTGTGAGGATGATGTCCTGTGTACTGATGGTGGTGTGAGGCCCACGTACTGGAAGATAGGAGCAAGGGGAGGAGCGGTGGTATCCGTACGTTTGATGATGACGGGGAGGAGGGAATAACCAAATAGGGGGTCATCTGGAATTAAAAGGGCTTCGGATAGTTGGGAGGCAAAGTGGTTGGCCTTACTGAGATTGTCTGGAAAGAGATAGTCATCAGGGAGGAGAGGGTAATAGTAGGTAAGACGGTTCAAAGTAAGGCGGTGGAAAGTTGACCGGTACTCGGAAGAGATTATTGGGAGCGTGGCACTGAGTTGTATGCACATCTGTCGCCAGGCTCAGCATTTCTTCACAGTAAGCACGTTGTGGACGTGTCATTGCAATTGCCGGTAGCGAGTGTGTGTGTGTACCGGTCACGAGCACAGAGGACGGATCTGTACAGTCGATGGGATTGATGAAGGATAAGGACGGCCTGTGGGACAGGGCTGGGCAGATAAGGTGGACAGCTCTGGTAGGGATAAGAGTGGCTACAACGTCAGTCAAGAGCTGGTGGAGGAAGGTAGCAGTTCGGGAGCTGTCGTCAGAAGATTGGAGGGTAGGGCTGTGGTGTCCGACCTGGGTGTGTGTGGAGACCCGGTAGGCATCCCAGATGGCGTAGGAGTAATCGTGGACAAGTTTAGGAGGAACGTTAGGATGAGGAAAGGGGCGGGGATGGCGACCGTCAGAGATAGTGAGGAGGACAGGGGTGTGGTCAATACCGATGAGGCGAATGCTTTCCTCAATTATGCGCCCGAGGAGGTCGGAAGAGGCCAGGATCACGTCAGGAGTGGTATTGGATTCTGGTCAGGTGTATTGGGGGAGGGAAACCAGGTCTCCACGGAGGGTGGTGATAAGCCGATGCCACCACTGGAGGTCAGCAACAGCATGGCTGTAGATACTGAGGTCTGCAGCAATCACATAGGTGCGGCCAATATGGGCCAGGAAGTCTTACAGGATGGGGTGTGGCAGTAGCTGTAGACGATGGCACATGTGATGGTAAGGGTGGGGAAGGAGAGGCTGAGGATGAGATGGTTGGCAGGATTATTGAGAAGAGGTTGGAGCCAAACAGGGAGGTGTTTAAGGTAGCTGATAGCAATCCACCACACACCGAGGGGTACGGGTTATCAGTGCAGTGGAGGTGTAAGGGGCTGTGGAGATGGAAAGACGGGGTTGGAGGATAGTTTCACTGAGTACGAATTCATCCACACGGTGATGATTGAGGGTGTGCAGGAAGAGGTGTTTTTAGGTGGGCAGAGAGCGGATCTTATGGTAAAGGATACTGTAATGTTGTTGCGGCGTTGTAGGGGAGATTTAGACAAGAACGGTAGGAAGGTGAAGCAGAAGTGGGCCTGGTTGTCGGAGTAGGTGGCATAGGTGGTGAGGTGAAAGACGGAAAGGGCAGTGAGGGCGATTTGGGAAATGGTGTGGGGGCGATGGAAGGGTGAATGTTTCGTAGGACTATGGTGACGAATTGGAGGATGTCCTCTGCAGTAAGAGGAGGGCAGAGGGAGTTGCTGGGGTGGATGGGACCACCTACTGGCTTACATTTATACAAGGATGGGATTCAGTGCAGGTATTACAGGAGGTGGAGAGGCGAGTTTGGTGCAGTTATTGAGGAAGAGTGAATCTTTGCAGTGGGGACAGGTAATGGGACTCTTACAATCAGCAGTGACATGCACATTATGTTTAAGGCATCGTTGGCAGCGGTAGGATTGTAGGGGGGGGGGGGGGGTGGGGGAGGGGACAACTTTATGGCATCTGTTAAAGATAAGTGCTCCCTGTGAAAGGAGGCGGTCAATGGAGGAGGAGGAGGAGGATTCGGTGAAGATTATTACAAGATAAGTTGGCTCGGCACCATTAAAGATGTGACGAGCCGAGCAGATTTCAGTGTCAGGGTGGGAACTGAGTCGGGGAGGTTGAGGCTGGCAGGGAGAGAGGAGGGTGTGGTAGGGATTAAGGGTGGCTCACAGGCCAACGTGGACATGTGGGATTTTTCACAGGAGATCGGTGCAGAAGGCTGCATTGAGGGATTTGATGAGGACGGAGTCCTTGGGAGGAATGAGAAGGGAGATTGGGACATTGGGGAAGTATTTAGGGATGGCCAGGGTGAGAGTGTGGGCATTGAGAAATTGAGGGTCAGGATTTGAGAGGATGCACCTGTGGGGCAAATTAGATGTAGGGGTGGGGGATGGGTCGTGTCCACGGGGATGGGCGGGTCGTGGGGATCAGGGGTGGTCTTGGAGGACAGGGTGGGGCAGGTTTTACATTAAGGTGTTTGGTAGGTTTCTTGAATAGGACAGGTTGGGAAATGGGCTGGGGGATGGTTTACAGGGGTAGGTGTCAGGGGACAGGTCCTCCCTGAAGGGCAGGTGATGCAGGGTTGGGGGTGTGGGGCAGTAGAGACTGTGGCACCGCGTAGTGAGATTTGTGCGGGCCGGAAGCCCGATGTAGGTGGCGTAGAGAGTGGTGGGAAGTCCAAAGATGACGAGGCAGTGGCAGCTAAGGGTGAGGGAGAGTGGGGGGGGAAGTGTCTGCTGAAAACAGCACAGGAGTAGGGCAGAGAGGGAGGGAAGTGGAAATGGGGATGGCGTCTGCTGACGAACTCCACGTGATGGCGGTTGGAGCAGTGGAAGGGGAGGTGAAAATAATGGAGGCGGTAGTGTGCACCACATTGATGGTGAGCATGTGGGGGGGGGGGTGAAGACGGTGACAGTGGCAATGACGGCAGCAGGGACGAGAAACGACAGCATCGGCAAAGAACTGCAGTGATGGGGGCAGCAGCAGTCGTAACGAGGTAGCCCCGAGCGAAGTGGCTGGATGATGAGGGCAACAGGGGCAGCTCAGGATCCCTAGCTAGGGACGGTGTCCACGGCAGGAACTGGGGCGGAGCAGAGCCCCACCGGGGCGGCTAGCACTGGGCGGCAACGGCAGCAGTGAGCACTGGAGCTGCAGATGTGAGCACCGGGCAGCGGTGACGAGCACTAAGCAGTAGCAAGTAGCAACTAAAATCCGCAGTTAACATTAGACGCCGTATGCGAGCTGTTGCCCTACCTCCGTACTTCATTTCGAGAACCTAGTGTCTCACAATATGAATGTACTACGTGCTTATAGTCGAAGAAATGAACGAAGAAGCTGATTTGTTCTACAAAAAATTATATACTCCATCGAGAATTGGGGCAGCCGAGTAATGTGAAGGCCGAATAGAGGTTGTGGTAGCCTTCCGGATATGCCTCCCGTCCCCCACATGGATCCTCTATGACCTGATTCCTTCCCCCTCCCCCCCCCTACTCCTTTTCCTTTAACATATCCGAGTCTTCTGCACCTCCCATACACTTGATCCCCCCTCCCCTCTATTCTCTGGTTGCTCCTCTCCTTTCCAACCCTCACCTGCTGCCGCGCCTTCACCATTGTATCCCACCTACCGTCCACCTCTACACCCTTCATCTCCTTTCCCAAGGTGGCTTCTGTCAAATCCCCCTACATTTATCCCTCCTATCAACTCTGATCCTAACCTCCCTCTCCCTACTGCTGTCCTTTTTCCAGGCTCTCTCTTCCCACCCCCCACCCCAACCCATCCTGTTTTTCCCTCTTCCCCGCCTACCATCACTTTGATTGCATTCTCTCCCCTGAGGCCTTTTGAATTCCGCTCCTCAGCCTTTCCCCACTCCATCTCACCTCTGCTCTGCCCCCCCCCCCCCCTCTTATGAGTACTCTTCCTCCATTTGCTCCTCCCACCCATTTGGCTTCTTCCTATCCTCCCCCCTTTTTTTCCCTCATCTGCCCACACTGCCCCCATCTGCTGTAGACTGTCATCTTTGTGGCAACTTTTTAGTGCAGTGTTTTAAATGGGTGATAAGTGTTGCGTGTCTTTTCCGAAGTGTTGCTAACAGAAACCATACTGTTGCTGGGTGTGATTTTTCTCTCTCTTGCGAACAGATACCAGACTGTCACTGTGTTTCTTAATTGTCTGTCTACTAGTGTACCTGTCTTCTTCCAGTGTATTTAGTTATCAACGCCAATCCTTTGCTTTATATTTTAACTTCCACATCTTTCCGCCATTTTACAATTGAAAAGTCACCTTTTTTTTATCGCCTGCTTTTATTACTTATTCTCTTCGTATTATGTTTCATAAATTCTGTAGGTTGAAGAGCAGCGTATTAAGCTACTGCCAGCCTGCCTCTTTGGAAGGGGGGGGATCTAAACTCAATAAAGGAAAAAAAAAGTTGTGGTAATAGAAAGTTATGTAAACACACTTTTCATCTAAAACGCTAAAATTGCACAGCAATTTCAAAAACAGATAATGGATAAGTCTCCGATGAGTATTTTAAAGTGTATTACATAAATGTATCATACATAAACTACAAAAAATTCAGTCTGGTGCCTACTATGTAACTTTTACCCAATGTTTAACAGCTGTATTCAGAAGACTGATATTTTTTTCCAACAGTCCAATACGCATCTAAACTTTTGTCTGAATTTTAAAATATTACATTAGTAATATTCCCAGTTTCAACTTTTAACAGGAAGATCAGTACATTCCACTGTTTTGACATGCACATCATCAATATTAAAACACGCAAGTTTCCAACCTAACCTAGACCTTGGGCTACGCTACAGGTCAGTCTGTCATCGCAACCAACATTCAAGGTGAGAGGCACAGACTGATCAGTATCAAACTCTAGTGAGTCTTTATCATTAAATACACTACAGAAAATTTTGGGGAATGGGATGAGAGATGAGAGTGGATGGTTCAAATGGCTCTGAGCACTATGGGACTCAACTGCTGAGGTCATTAGTCCCCTAGAACTAAGAACTAGTTAAACCTAACTAACCTAAGGACATCACAAACAACCATGCCCGAGGCAGGATTCGAACCTGCGACCGTAGCGGTCTTGCGGTTCCAGACTGCAGCGCCTTTAACCGCACGGCCACTTCGGCCGGCTATGAGAGTGGAATTTTCATTATTTAATCACAGTATAGTTCAAATTTATTTATCATCCCTTTCAAATCACATAATGACTTCAGTGATGCACTGTACCAAGACTCATTTCGCACACTTTATTATCAGCTATGGCTCTTTTATGCTGCGAATTCAAGAGTCGTTTTGAATCTTCACGATTATCTCTTCTAGATGTAGATGTGTACATAGAGCATAAGTAATAGAAATGGGAACTGTGTCTGGAAAAATCATGAGGATTATTAAAGGTTTGTATTGCTACTAATTACTAGCAATATAATTCACATTATACAACTGCTAATACTTCTGGAAATGAAAGCACTTGAGTGAGGGGAGGTTTCACACTTTGCACAAACGATGGCCTTATGTTCATTCTCAAACTTAGGAACTAACCTTACTTCTGACAAAGACGGTGTTATGACACTACGGAAACTTTCAGATATTTTGAATTATCGCTATATCTAGTGACTTATAATGGGGTTCAGATACTTGTGAACATAACAACATGGTTAGAATCCATATTCTAAACATGAGCTCCTATGGTACTGTGTGATAATTTGTGTTATGAAGCTCAACATCACACTGTCAATACTTTCATACTTGTTCCATTAATTTAAACTAAAGCCAAAGGAAGAAGATATGTAAAACATTCTTAATACTGATTGTTTCATTGAGATGACATTTTGTCTGTGGGCAAGCATATGTTACGTGTATGATGTAACAATTGAGGAATAATTGTTGGAACTAATAATAATACCAAGTCTGAATAATTCTTGTCCGTTAAGTTACTGAAACTGTTACATTAAGCCCTCACAAACAATCGTCTGTACAGGCAAAAACATGTTTCTGGGTTGCACTGACACGACACAGTTCACTTCTCATTTGCGACTAAGACAATGTAACATCTACGGCGATAAATCGCAGATATCGCATCAAGTGCAGAAGTCACAGGAGTAAAAAAAAAAATCGCAAAAATAGTGGAGGGATACAAGCTGTGAATTCATTAACTGCAATTCTTAATTGCGACAAATCGCAAAAGAATTGCGGTTACCGAAAGGGAGCATTCACAGGAATCACTGATATTTTCTCTACGTAGTTTTAGCACGGACAACATCCGTGCCACCCAAAAATTAACAAATTAACCTCATGCAATTTGTCAACAGTTTTCGAATAGTTGTATATGTAGAATACTCTACAACAAATATCGCTACGTATGAAGTATTCTTGTCATAAATAATTCAAAGATACATGTGTATAGCAGCAGACTAAAAACAGTTGAAGTGAGGGACTTGTTTATTGCATCCACCATCTGCCTGCAGAAATTCTAATTGCAAACTGAAATCAAATATGAAGAATTCAAATCATTGAGAGTGAAGTTCCAGACTGCAGTGCAGCTAGACATAACCGACAGATTGTAACATTCCCTACGGTTCATGTATTACTTGTAACATCCCCTCCTCGGAATGACAAACCCTATCTTATAACGTACTGGACCCCTCGGTACGGTAAGCGGTAGATTGACAGGGGTGTGTGGCTGGTCCTCTTTGCGACTTACCTGCACGGTGGCAGCATAGTGAGCCTCCGCACTCCCTCGACCTGTAATCTTACCTGCCCTCACCTGCAGTTCAGCCGTTCGTACGTTATTCGGCACCCTGTGGATTCTGGACTCAGTAAATACGCAAAACTAGGGTTTTGGAGAAGAATTCTGGTGCTACTAAATAATGCAATGCATCTCTCCCAAAAGCAATTATATTGGCCTCAAAATCCTCTGGTACAATTTATTACAAACTAGTTGCAAAATTGCAGATTTCACACCAGAATCCAGTTGGGTAGCGGTCACATGGATACGTCCTTCTAACAAGGGAACCTCCCCATCGCACCCCCCTCAGATTTAGTTATAAGTTGGCACAGTGGACAGGCCTTGATAAACTGAACACAGATCAATTGAGAAAACAGGAAGAAGTTGTGTGGAACTGTGAAAAAAATAAGCAAAATATACAAACTGAGTAGTCCATTGGCCACATAGGCAACATAATGGACAATCTGGGCACAGGAGCGGAGTGGTCCCGTGGTAGCGTGAGCTGCTGCGGAATGAGAGGTCCTTGGTTCAAGTCTTCCCTCGAGTGAAAATTTTACTTTCTTTATTTTTGCATAGTTATTATCTGTCCGTTCGTTGATTGACGTCTCTGTTCACTGTAATAAGTTTAGTGTGTGTGTTTTGCACCCGCACCGCAGAACCGTGCGATTACTAGATGAAAGGACGTGCCTCTCCAATGGGAACCGAAAAAATTTGATCGCAAGGTCATAGGTCAACCGATTCCTCCACAGGAAAACACGTCTGATATATTCTATACGACGCTGGTGATGGCATGTGCGTCACACGACAGGAATATGTTGTCGACCCACCTAACTTGTACACTTGGCGAATGGGTAAAAAGATTCTTCTACCTTGCCCGATTTAGGTTTTCTCGTGGATGTGATAATCACTCCCAAAAAAGTGATGAAAACATAAGAGTTTGCCACATAAACTGAAAATAAAAAATTAAACTTTTCACTCAATGGAAGATTTGAACCAAGGACCTTTCGTTCTGCAGTTGCTCATATTACCACGAGACCACGGCGCTCCTGCAATCCCAATGTCCTTGATATTGCCTATCTTCCCATGAACTACTCAGTTTGTATATTTTGCTTATTTTTTCACAGTTCCACACAACTTCTTCCTGTTTTCTTAATTGATGTGTGTTCAGTTTTTCAAGGCCTGTCCACTGTGCCAACTTATAACTAAATCTGAGTGGGGTGCGATGGGGAGGTTCCCTTCTAAGTGGGTTTCAGGCCACTGTCCGACACCGATTGCATTCTGTGGTTGTCGCAGTCAGGCAAATCCTAATAGGGATTGTATTAATATAAATCATTCAGCTTCCACGCGAGTCTTTTAGTTCGCGAGGCCAGGATCTTGTATTACCGGATGCCACGGAACTCAGTCTTTACTTACGCTCGATACCCCCACACGAAAGTAAGCGTGATCGTAACCAATTGTCCATGCCGATTATTATCGGAAAACAAAATCAGAATTAGCAATGGCAGGAGCAAGCACAGCTGCTGACTTACGACTGTTCGATGCCTTTCGTGTTGTTGCACACAATAAGCTTTGCTGAATTAACTATTTGCGTCTATACCTCAGTAACTGTCACCTATTGAGATAAACATTCATTCACAGCCAAAATAACTTCACCACTTATGTGAACGTTACTTTGTTACGATCTTCAGCAGCTTAAGACACAAAGCAAAGCTCCGTTGGAAATCTTACAGGAGCACAACTACCGGCCATCCGTACTGCTCGCCGGTCTAGCCGCTAGCCCCCAACAATGGCGTGCTCTGCACTCCTTCTCCCCCACTAAATTACTCGTGACATCAGCCACCATCTCTGAATTAAAACAGATACATTTTACTTTATACTTTCCCTTTTGCTTTCTACGCAAATACTCTTTTGAATTTCACTCTTCTGGAAATTTTACTCTGGCCGTCTGCTCTAATATAAAGTTTGTACAAACAAACTACTTTTCTAAACTTCGGCAGCCTCCGGTCGGACCGATCCACCTTCTCCTTCACCGAGAGGTGCCCGCCTGTGGATGCTGCATCGTATTTTTAAACTGCCACTCGCTTTTTTGTGTCCTCCTGCATTCACGTTCTCGCAAGTAACCGTGCTGGCCTACCGCACCCGTCTCGGTTCTTATTGTAACCCTCTGGCACGCTACCTCCGCTCTGGCCGGCCGTCCGTCTGCCATCCCACTGCACTGTAATCGGTGCTCGCTTAATTTAAATAGTTTAAAACTATTGCGTGTCTGCAGCGTGGTCATTTGTGCACAGCGAACTGCCACATTTCATGGTGGCATCCTGATACAATGGCTGAGAAAGTGTGGTGGTTCTCCCGTTCGCTTTGCTAACAGCAGTCGGCAATCTGCAGTTACCAAATATTTCTAGCCACACGAGTCTTATACTTCGCTTCTTTAAAATAGGAGAAGTGATGCATTTTGATAAGTTTCATGATCATTGTACACACGTACTATTTGCACTTGACACATTTTACAGTAGTATAAAAATTGCTAAAATATACCGAGAAATTAAAAAGAAGTTTATATTATTCAAATTACATTTTAATGTCTGTTATAGTTTTCATGTCTAGTTACAATTCCACATGTCCTGTAATACTACAGTACAAGCAAGTAAACAAATAATAAAAGCGTATTTCAGGGCCTAAATACCTTACTATAAATAGACATGACAGTCTGTTTTGTTGCTTCAGTCATATGTCTTGCTTCTATTATCATTCCAACGACATTTCGCGACCAAATACGACGATTCATCAACTCTTTAACCTCACGACACTATGCGGCAATTTTCATCACATATTAGTTGAAGATAAAATACTGCGTGTGATGTAGCTTCTGTTCTCTGTTCCACATATATCCATAGGCCAGACTGTTACTTACAGCGTCTCTCACTTCCGGAGGGCTGAAGAACATAGTGTCCAAAACCCAGCACTTTTGGTTTAGAGGACACAAAATACATCATATAGCCTACATAAAAGCAAAGTATAAGACTCATGTGGCTACAAATATTCAGGTACTGCCCACTGCCAAATGCTGTAAGCAAAGCGAAGAAGAGAACCACTGTCAGCCTATCAGGCTGACGTCTAGCAACACTGCGTTCCGGGGCTTTGCCCTAAACAGTTCGATTTCAGTATGCAATTAGTTGGAAGCAATAAACACCTCCTTCGCTCCAACTGTTTATAGCGCGCTGCTATAAATGCAAATATCTTCCAATTATTTATGACGAGAATACTTCACAGCTAGCAATATTTGCAATAGAGTCTTCTACATATATATGACTATTTATCACATTTCCTTTCGTATATTCACTTAACCTAATTTTATCTCCATTTTTTTTACTCTAATCCTCACCTCCCCCTCCCCCCTTCACTCCTGTTTTTCCAAGCCTCCACCCTGTTTGACTCCAGTCTCTCCCAAGTCCTTTTGCTTTACCCTCCACTGCCTTCACCCCTCCTTCTCTGTCCGCCCTGCCCCTCACTTTTTGTTTCCCCTCTCCATCCATCAGCTACCCCCCTTTTGCCTTTTCCTCTCCTCCCCCCACTTTTTTTCCTCCCATCTGTCTGGGTCTTCTCTCCTAATTCCCCCCTCCCCCCTCTGCCTTAGGCTGTGATGTGGGATCTTCATGTCTATTGTATATTATTATTGAGCTTTTCCTCATTACAGAGGCTTATCTCCAACATAATAATTTACTCAGAAATTACTATACAAAATGTTCTTAAACTACATTTTCAAAATATTCCTCCAGGTGTTTCGATGTTGCATGTCCTCTTCCTCTGTGCCCGTTCTCCTCGTTATGTGCTGTACATTTTGGAGCCAGGTGTTTATAGGTCATCGTCTTCTTCTTCTCCCCTCCGGTTCCCACTCCAGTATCAATTTTGGTATTCTGGCTTCTTCCATTCGTTGTACATGCCTGTACCACCGTAATTTCTTCCTATCCATTACATCATATATTCTTCTTTTATTTCCATTCTCCTTAATATTCCAGTTTTCCTCAGCTTCTCTTTCCTGGAGAGTCTTGCCGATCTTCTCCAGAAGTCCATTTCTAGAGCTTGTAATTTTTTAATGTGCTTCAAGTTAATTATCCAGGTCTCCGTTCCGAACAGAACCAGACTAATGTAGATTTGTATATTAATTTTTTGTTCTATTCATTACATTACTGCTCCGTAAGACAGAGTTAAGCATCCCAATGACCTTCCATCCGCTACTAATTCTTTTATTGATTTTTTGACTCTGATTTTCCCAGATAACAGAAAGTGTTTATCTTTTTTATTTTCTTTCCTTCAATGTATAGCTCATCTGAATCATTAGTCAAGTATTCTCTTTTTTGGTAATTTATCTTCAAACCCCAAGTTTTGTATGCAACTGCTAGTTGATTGCACATATAGTTAGCATCCTCCCCATCTTAATAACATATTTAAGAAAGAGGATCGTAAATTTTTTTCGAACTATTGAGGAATTTGTGTTACAAACACACTAATGGGAATTTTTGCGAAAGAAATTAAAAAGAAACTGGAAAAAAAATTTTAGAACCCAAGAAGAACAATGTGGTTTCATGGCTGGGAGATCATGTGTAGACCGCATTTTCACATTATGACAGATTTTGGAGAAACATAGGGAAAAATCAAAAAATATAGGATTAATTTTCATACATCTAGAAAAAGCGTATGGTACTGTTCCAAGAAAACTACTTTGGAGAGCACTACATATGGCAAAACATAAACCCTTCCTTGATTAAAATAACATAACAGATGTATAAAGATAACATTTGCGAAATGAAAGTTGGTAATAAACTTTCACAGAAATTTAGAACAAGCAAAGGCCTTTTACAGGACTGTCCCATGTCACCATCATTATTGAAAATCTATATAGATATTAGCCTTAGAACATGGTCTCGTAAATGTAGTAGTATGGGATTAGAAATAAGAGATGGAGTTTACCTACATCATTCATTGTTTGCTGATGATCAAGTGTCTACTCTCTATACTGCAGTGTTTACGTGAGTGTTCAGTGTTGTGCATCCTTTTTTTTAAGTGTTGCAAACAGAAACCATACTGTCGCCGTGTTTTTTTTAATTGTGCCTGTCTACTTACTGTGTGTCTTCATTAGTATCGTCAACCCCAAGTTCTTGTATTTTAACTTCCACACCTTCACAGTTTTTTAAAAAGTAACCGTTTTATCGCCTGTTTTTATTGTTTGTTATCTTTCCATTCTGTTCTTCAACTCTTCTGTAGGCCGTAGAGCAGCATATTAAGCTGTCGAGATTTGCACCGTTTAACCACAGTAATAGAATCTCGAAGGGTGAATCCCCTTACATCCAAATCGAAGGATTACTCTGCCTGGGCTCCACTCAGGGTGCAAGCGACACTTTCGGAAGAGCCCCTGCCGTTGCGGTCTGTCCGTCTGCGTGGCTGCAGTCTGTACATCCACCCGCCGTCGCCGTTGCCAGCCGTCCGACCGTCGGGTGCTGCCCGCCGGCCAGTGTTTTCCATCGGCCTACATCACCGTACAGATGGCTTCAAAAAGTCAATCCCACTGATGGGAACCTCTCCTTGTTAGACGCAACCAATGAGCCGCACTCTACACGGTCACGACCACTGAACTAGTTGTCTGTCTACACAGACGACCACTGCCAAACTGTTCCTGAGATACATCCAGACCACCTGACACTGTGTGTTGAACTTCTAGAACTGCTTCACAGCCTGTGCCATCTGCATCCTTCTGACCAACACCTACTTTTCTGAACCGTGCAGGTGGGAACTTTCCCTGCAACGTATTTTGCAACCCCGTAGCCCCCTTGCTCAACTTGCTAACTCCCTTCCCCACTCGCACTGCAGGCTTATATGCGGCTCATATCCCACCATCGCACCTACGTAGTCTTTTCCCCTTCTTTGCTCCTCCACCCCCGGCAGCTCCCGATGCTGCACCTACCAGCCCCTTATCCTGCCACTACAACTCCCTGCTCACTCCTACAGGCAGCTCTAGCACCTCCCCCCCACCCATAACCTGCTAACCTTCCCCATCCCCACCCCACAGCTCTTCTGCAACCCCACTATCCACGCCAGCAAAAACTGTTGCAGTCACAGTCATTTCTTAGCACTCAGAGATGAGTGGTTATGTCTCTGAGTCATACAACTGAATGTGGTACATCTTGTCTACGTCTGATGAAAGACTCGACAGCTAAATTATATACAGCAGTCTTTACTCGAGGTGCCCATCGACCGTGTAATGCCTTCCTTATGTAGAGAGTTGGTATCTATCCTTTTCATAATTTAATGGCTTAATCAAACCAATTTACAAGCTCTTCCTACAGGATATAATTACAAACACCAGACACTTTTCAGAGAACCACAAATACACTACCACAGGCCTATCATGAAGGTGTGACTCAAGCTCTCAGCAAATAGACTGTGCACTTGAACGTCTATCAAGCCGAGTTCCTGATATCGTAGTGTGGAAAAAGCATCGTGGGGAGTCTCTCAGTGGTATTTCAACTGAACCCCATATGCATATACATCATTCTAAGTATCAGCAAATAAAAGGTCTCCCTAAAACCTATCATTAACGGTAGGAATTGTTGCGATAAAATGACTGGAAACATCACATCGGTGGTTAATGAATTATTGTAGCTCGAATATTATGAAAGTATGCCACAACAACAGCACACTGAGGATCCATTAGAAACACAATGGTCTTGGTAAAATTTGTTATAATTACATGCCAGTTAATAACACACCTATGTTTAACACTCTCAGGAGATGTTAAGATGCAAATTAAGGTCATAACACTCATAGCTGGTATAGCACAATGAGCAGTGCCTCAGAATTCTAATGTGTACGTCAATATGTCGTCGGTCCGCACCTCCCTGGACACAAACACTTTTTTACTAACTGGCACTTTTCTAGCAGATTCTGATACTTTCTTATTAGTTTAATAAAAGTATATTCTCCAATATTCCATGTCATGTAAATGCATGTACATTTTCTGAGGAGTCCATTTGCTTGATTGGTTTCAGCTACAAGACAGCTCACACTACTTGCACTTTCTTGTTCTGCGTTTATTTCACGTGTTGTACTGATTCTTGCTGAATAAACAGTGATCAAGTAAGAATGACCTTAGGATTTTACTAAAAAGTGAGAATAACAAAATCACTTCAATCTTACATGGAGAACTATTATCAATTTTTATTGCACTATTTGCAATGGAATTTTTGTACGCCACTCTTCTTACTGACTCAACATGGTACATTCCTTTTTGCCTTACAATATTTCCATGGCTATTAAAGTTTTTATTTATGTATACTACAGACAAAACAACAGACTAGCCTACGGACATGAGAGTAAATGCCCATTTTAACAGAGCCAACATACGAATTTTATGCCCATCCATTTTACAAACAATAAGACGTGTGAGCGGAACGCAGTCGGCAACAGTCACGGAGTAATCTGCAATCGCATAAACCACATAGAGGGACATGTGTCATACGCATAAGTCACATTGTTTCTAAGTGTTCAGCAGCCAGTTGAACATGGCACACTCAATGTTGACATTCGAAACACACAGTGTGTGTGAACAGCTTTAACACTACGCCACTGGTCAGTGTGGGACAATACTGATCCGAAGAAGTTATGTCCATAAAAAGATATAAAAAACTAATATTTCCACAAAGTATATTACTGTCAACCAGAACACTAATGCACACATGGCAGCATATTAAACAACTGGTTAACAAAATAAATTGAAAATATTACAGCTTATTTACACTTGGAAACCTTGTTGGCTCTGGCAATTTTTCTCTGAAGCAGTTTGTCGTCCATATTAGTGTGTGAAAGAAAAGCATCACATTAGGAGACAGAGGCCAGTAATTTTAATTACAACTCTAGCTACTGAATCAATGTGAGGTAAGACATACAAGTGACTTTCACATGTGTGTGCATGCGCCTCTGCTCTATCTCTCTACCACAAACAAACAGTTCAATAATCAAGGCAGTTACCTCATTTAGCATTATCAGTATATGCAGGAACAACATAGTGAAACTTGTTAGAATACTGTAAGACATAAATAAAAAAATAAAAAATCATGACTAAAATAACTTCTGTGATCTTAGTCACTTCTTGAAATAAAAAACAACCACTATTTATTTCACAAGTTTTAAGAAATGAATGAGCAATGCAGATATTAACAATTCCAACTGACATATGATGAATGCTGACTTAATTAACTGCCTCTCAGTACGGCTATCATAAATAGCTCTCCAAAGAGAAATCAATACGAGGCCTCAAAAATGAAGATCTGGCAAGATAAACAAGAAAAATTAGGCTGTTGGCACATACTGTTGCTCCAAAAAAGCCTTACAACCGGGGAAGGGAGGGGAGGGGACTGGGGACAGATGGGGGAGGAGCAGGAGTGGTGGTGCAATGTAGCTGAACAAAGGATTTATTCTGAAAGCTAGCAAGTTTTCCTGGGTCGACCGAGGCGTCAGATCCAACCCGTCGGCTTTGACCCGTGACGTAAGGCCGTTTTGCTGTGTGACGTCACGACGGCGAGGAGTTTGGTTTGTGAGTGTGGCACGTTTGTAGGTGTCATCGTGTTGCGGTTCGTGGTGCTCTCTGGTGGTGTGTTTAGGGGTTTCGTGTTGTGTGGTGTATTGGGTTCAGTTAGGTGTTACTCATTCAAGTGGCTTGTTCTTGTTTTGTCTGTGTTTGGAGCAGAATTGGCTTCAGTGAGTTAACGATTTAGTGGTTCTGTGTGAAAGTTACTGTAGTGCTGTTCACTGTAGGTCGTGTGTTAATGTGACTAAATTAATTTGTTGTTGCTCTTGTTAGGTATGGATATGACCGATAAAATAAATAGTGCGTGACTCCATGCTACGATGGATGTGACTCAGTTGGGACTGATCAAATTTCTACAGCTTTTTTGGCTGATTGCGGAGGTGGTTAAGTGCGCTGTCTGCTGGAATGAAATGACATTGGCGAAAGTTCCGACGTCTCCGACCAGGGACGATTATATGTGGCGGTGCCGTAGGGATAATCTATGGCTCTCCGTACGTCGTCGTTCCTGGTTCGAGAAGTCTAGGTTGGGCATGCGCGAGATTGTGTTGTTGACTTATTACTTTTGTTATAGACCCTCTCGAAGTTTTTGCGTGCATGAGACTAGCGTGACTGTTAGGAGTGTGCTTGACTGGTTTTCGTTTTGGTATGAAGTACGTTGTGAGTTTATTAAGTACAGGGGTAGGGTTGTGGTGGAGGCGGACGAGTCGCAGTTTGGGAAAAGGAAGTATGGGAGGGGTAAGTCTGTGGTTGGTCTCTGGGTGTGAGGGGCTGTTGTACCAGGAGGGGCAGGGGGGTGTTTGGAATGTGTTTTTAGGGTTGTGGAGGGGTGGATTAAGGCGGAATTAGTGGGATTAATTGAGAAGTTTATAGAACCGGGTTCCACTGTAGTTTCCAATGATTTTTCTTCTTATTGGGGGTTGGGTGAGAGGGGCACAATCATTTAGTTGTTAACCATAGTTTAGAGTTTAAAAATTATGAGACGGGAGCTTGCACAAATACTATAGAGGGGATGTGGAGGGGCCCTTAAGTCAGTTCTTGGGAGTGGGGGGGGGGGAAGAGGATCTCTTCTGACCTTCAGTCTCATTTAGATGAGTACTGTTGGCGGAAGAGCGTCCCTGAGGGCTACTGTTTTTTTTTTCGGTTTTTTAAGGGTTATTAGTAAGATGAACAGGCTGAAAGTGGTTAGTTAGGGTGGTTTGGGTGGGTGGCTGCGGTTTGAGGGGGGGGGGGAGGTTTTAGTTGTTGGTACTGTTTGTGTAGAGGGGGGGGAGGGGGGGGGAGTGTGTTGGTTTGTGATTTAGATGTGGAGGATCTATTTTGTTGCAGTTTTTGTTGAGTTGTAGTGTGTGATTGTATTTTGTTTTTGTTTATGGGTATTTTATTTTGGGGTGTTTGTGGCTGGGTGTGTGCCTGCGTGTAATTGTGGTGGTCGACCTAGGTTGCAGTGCCAAAACTTTGTTGTGGTAAGTTTTTATTTTTCTTGTTCTCAGTGTATTTGTTGTGTGTTGGGGTCGAGGGAAGTGTTCCATTGCAAAGTGTGATTGTGGCTGTTCCGGTATCATGAGTTGCTGTTGCGATATATACGTCAAGGGAAGTGTTCCAATTCCAATTTGTGGTTGCTGTGGGTGTTCTGGGATCGGGAGTTGCTGTTGAGCTATATCTGTCAAGGAAAGTGTTCGATTCCAATTTGTGATATCGGGAGCTGCTGTTGAGCTATATAGGTCACGGGAAGTATCCAATTCCAGACAATATTGTGTTTAGTGGAATTTGGGGAGTTCTGTGTTGTAGGTTTTTTACGTGTTCTGTGTGGTTTGGTAAGGTGGTGTGTGTCTAAATTTGTTTATATTTACTCTGTCCTCATCCAAAAACACCCAATTTCCCACGCTTGTCCCGTTAGTTTCATTAGGTCTTTTTGTGGAACGTATGTGTGTTGGTTTTTCGATGTATTTTCGTGTTTGTTGTCATGTTTACGTAATGACGTCATGGCCGCCATAATGGAGACGTGGTGTGTGGTCGTCTCCGCCATATTTGTGACGTCATGGGTCAAAGCAGACGGGTGGAATCGGACACCTCTGTATTTCCGCTGATGAGCTATATAAGTCAAGGGAAGTGTCCGATTACAGATGTTATTGTATTTAGTGAAATTTGGGGAGGTTTTGATGTCTTTTTTTTCGTCGTTTTGCGTAATTTTGTATGGGGGCGGGTGTCTAAATTTGTTTATATTTAGTTTGTCCCCAGCCAAAAACCCCCAATTTCACGCTCTTGTCCCGTTAGTGTCATAAGGCTTTTTGTGGAACGTGTGTGTGTGTGTGTGTGTGTGTGTGTGTGTGTTTTTCGATGTATTTTCGTCTTTATAATGTGTACGTAACGACTTTATATGCGCCATATTGGAATCATGGTGTATGGTCGTTTCCGCCATATTTGTAACGTCATGGGTCAAAGCAGACGGGCAGGATCGGACACTTCCATATTTCCTCATCAGCAGCTCCCGATCCCATCAATTAAGATCAAACACTGCCCTTGGCCGATATCGTTCAAAAACATCTCCCAATACCACTAGCAACATTCACAGCCACACATTGCAATAAAACAGTTCCGTCGACCCCAACACACAACACATACACTAAAAACAAAAAATAAAAACTTACCACAAAAAAGTTCCGGCACCACAAACTAGGTTGGCCACCACAATCACACACAGGCGCACATATAACCGTCCCTGGTCCGAGACGCCGGAACTTCAGCCAACTTCATTTCTTCACCACAAAAAGAGCATTTCACGATCTCAGCAATTAAACCAAACAGCTGCAAAAACTTTATCAGTTCAAAAACGGTGTTTCCCATCATTTCCCGCAGATGCGCGGCATTAATTTTATCCTTCGTATCCATTCCTGAACAAAAACAACCGATTATTTTAGCAAATTATCATACGACCTACAGCGAATGACAAATCAACCTTCACACAAATCCACTAAAATGTAAACTCGCTGAAACGAATTCCACTACAAACACAGTCAACACTCGAACAATTCTGGATAATGAGCAAGACCAAACTGAGTCAATTACACCACACAAACGAAAGCCCTGAAAGCACCACCAGAGTCACAACAAACCACAACACGACGACATCTACAAACACGCGACACTCACAAACCAAACTCCGCGCCATCATGACGTCACACACCACACACCCTTGCGTCATGGGTAAAAGCCGACGCGTGGGATGGGACACTTCTGTCGACCTGTTTTCCTGTGCACTTGCTATATATTCTGAGGGAACATACCTACAGTAATTGAGCAAAATGTTTGTACGAAAGCAGAAAGTAGTACAACTATTAAATAAACTAGATAACTGTACATCTTACACAAGGCTTTTTAAGGATATTTGAATTCTTACACTCTGTTCCCAACATATTTACTGCAAAATGGGTGTTGTTGCTGACAATAAAAATCAGATTTAGCTGAAATGTTTCTTACACGGTCACAATAATGACACAACAACAATTTTCATCTAGACTTTTCCTGCTTGTGTACTCTGATGGCAAGATATTGAACAAACTTCCCATCCAACATAAAGCAAGAAATTGGAAATCCCTGCGAATTCAAAAGAAAATTAAAAACACACCTCATTAACAACTCTTTCTACAAACTGTCTGAATATCTAGGTTCAGTGATTTAAATGTCCTTTTAGCCACATAGTAAGTATTAGTATTTGTGATAAAGCTGTATAACAAATAATAATGTACTATAAATAGCACTCCGTATTTATGGATGTAAAAATATTTTCTTTGAAAAATGCAATTGTAATAAAATGAATAGTAAGCTGCCAATACACGATAAACAAAAGCAATATAGTAAAAATTAGGAAGCAGCAGCTGCTTTCAAAATAGCAGCTTTCTTTCCAGTTTCTTGGATTAAATTCAGATGGTATTAATGTGAAAAGCCTTAAGTGGTATTGGAACGATTTACTGTTAGCAGAGTATACATATTAAGTATCTTTGATTCATCTTCATTTTATTAATATACTGGTATGCCTTGACACGTTTCTCATTCCTGAAGATTCTCTTTTTCAGCGATGATGATGATTGGTATGTGGGGCGCTCAACTGCGCGGTCAGCAGTGCCCGTATCAGTTCCCAACCTTTGCTCAGCCCAGTCTCGCCACATTCATGAATGATGATGAAATGATGAGGACAACACAAACATCCAGTCATCTCGAGGCAGGTGAAAATCCCTGACCACGCCAGGAATCGAATCCGGGACCCTCTTTCTCAACGAGATCTGCAGAATGTAACCAACTGATGCAAACGTTTCATTTCGTACTAGTTTCAAAAAACCATATTTAGATCAGTGAAAGTACTACAGAATATGTTCACTCTTCCATTTACTCCTTTGACTGTCTTCAACTATCGTTAACTACAAATCATCACAGACAGAAAGTGTGACTTCATTTTAAATTCGTACAGTTAACTACTCAATGAGTGGATTTCGCATCACATATTACTCCTGTCTCATTATTACCGACACACTGTCTAAATGTTTTCAGGTTTGCTCTATTACCTGCACTAGAGGCAGAGTGCACAGTGTCACAGCTAGCTAAGAAATAAAAGCACCTACCAGCTCTCATGTAAGCCACAAATGGCATGAGGTTTCACCTATGGCAGTGACAGATTTATACACATTCAATGCACACACACAGGTTCTCAAGTATTCGACAACCTACAAGGGCACTTTAAACGTCGTGTAGATAATGTGATGGAGTATAAAATGAATTTTCTATTGGCCAACTCCTCATACTGCACTGAAGAGATGTGTCACAGAAACCATCAACTACAATATTTTTGATTATTTGAGAACTGGCATTGTAAACTACAGACTCGCCTCTCCACAGAATCTGTGGTCTACAAGTAATGTAATGGATTACCCCGAAAGAGAATATCACCCAAGATCATAGTACCTGAGGCCTCTTGTCCCGTCTTTGCTGAGTACGACTTGCACTCAGGCAGCCACTACAGGGCACAAAGGCTTCACAGCCAACATATTCCACTTGCTGCAGTGGCAGAGCTGCTGTCCAGTCCTAAGCAGATCCGTGTATCCTCACACCAGGAATTCTAAGACATTCAGCACCTTTTTTTTAGACACCTCTGGACACCTTAAAAGTACAACTAGCCTATATTATAACAGCATTTACAAACATTGCACAAAACGATACATAATGGCTTGAGTATGATACTTCTCCCCCTCAAAACCTTGCCTCTGATGACAGACAGGCCTGTCATGCGGCCTGAGATTCAGGTTGGGTTAGAAAGTAACAGTCAGGTTGGAACAAAAATAACTGCAGGCTGCAACTGGATAGTGTGCAGAACTTTCTCATTTCTGGACTAATTCTTACTGTCAGTTACACAGATGAGACAACCATGAAATTCTTTAGCCCAATGCAGCTGCAAAAGCGCAAAGGCCATGGCACCAATATATTAACATGTTATTCTCAATAACATAAGGTTTCTCCTTGACAACTTCTTGTACTATGTAAAAGTATCTCTGTCACCATAATTTTTAGAAGGTGGAAAAAAAACCCTTTACAAATGTTCACCATATAGCCACATTTAAAGATTAAGTTAGGCATGCCTGTAAAATTATTCATTCCACATCATTATGATTTATGGTACAAATATGCCAGGGACCAGAACCCAACAAACAAACAAATAACTAACACAACTCAAAGTACACATCCATTAGAGTAATTTCCAAAAATTTCTTGAAAGTAAGGGTAGTTTTCGAGCAAATGCCTATTTATGATTCTTAAGCAACAAATACCTCCTTTGTATCATTTGCGAGGAGTGGTACCAGGAAAATTCACATAACGGTAATATTACACATACTATTTTCGTCCCATATTCAGTCATTTGAACTAAGAAGTAGCAATACTGCAATATGCTCCGAGGAAATTTTAAAATAATCAAGGTAGGTAGGTTCCCGAAATTTGCATTAATTGTTACATTATACTTTAAACTTAAATACAAAGTGTTGAGCGCTGATGACTTCCCTGTCTGTGGAACTTAAAAGTAAAGGGAAGGCAATTTGCACCATGAAACTAACTGTTTACATAGAATCCAAGTGCTCCTGTGTATAATAAACTAGTTAGGAGAATTTGGTAACATCACTACTATCCTCTCACATAAAAAAATTATAGCAATTTGAAATAATTACTGTCTTCCAACAGCTTCAAACAACTATAAACATGCGAAATTTCATAGTTCCCCATTCTTACGTGGGGCTTCTTATAATGCTATATTCTATATACAATACTAATACAGATTTATCTGTTTTCAACACACTTCTAGAACGATAGACGGATGTTGAACAACCGCAGGTCATGTGAGAATAGTTGTTCTTGCAGCACATCGATTATTTTATTACGATTACCATAAACGTGCTCTCTTGCTACGTGTTACTAAAGACAGCTCCGATATTTTTTTAATAATCAAAATTCAAAGCAAATTCAAACACTAATATTCCCGCGCCAAACATGTTCACATTCCACAGTACACCTGTACCACCATTCCATTGCCAACACAAAAGAGTTTGGAAATGAGAAGTCCGTAAAATATATTCAGTGTAAACATTCAGGTGTTGATTATTATACAGAATAGCAGCTAGAGAAACTTATATCGGAGAAATTTAAGTCATATGGAGAAAGGCATACATACATATGTCCCAACTAATCAAAAAAATAAAAAATAATAATAATTTATCGTCAGTATATTACACCATTAATTGATATTAACAGAAAATTTAACGAGTTTATCAACTCAAACATTCCAGAATGCTAATTATTAGATTCCAATATGGAATATTCCAACTTTTATCGTTTCTCTGAAAGTTTTAGATTTTTCACTGTTGGTAGTTTACTGACAAAACAGCGTTTGAGGATTCGCCCATTCGCGGAGCTTCGTGGGTTGGAGTGGGGGTAGATTCCACGACCCACGTGCATTCAAGTTTATTCTCGTGGAAGCTGTTGTGGCAGTAGGTGTGGGGTACTGCTGTTTACGCTTCATCGTCGTTTATTTTAAGTAGTGATGGGCTAAACTGCGATTTTCCGATATCAGTGATTTCTGTGAATGCTACTTTTCAGTATCTGTTATTCTTAACTGTGATTTGTCGCAGTTAAGAGTCGCAGTTAAGGAACCTAAGTCGCGTATCCCTCCGCCACTGCTACTTCTGCTACTTCCGCGATTTCTGCGACTTCTGCTACTTCTGCGACTTCTGCTACTTCTGCGATTTCTGTGACTTCTGCTACTTCTGCGATTTCTGTGACTTCTGCTACTTCTGCGACGTACCACCGTATGAAAAAGTTACATCTGTCCACACAGAAAATTGCATCTCAACAAACCTGTCATTGGTAAGTATGTTTTACGTTTATTCTTCCGTTGGCTTTAATTTTGTATTAAAGAAACAACTGTGAAAATATTAATAGTGTAATTAATATGTAAGTAGCCGCACAGTACCGTAATAGTTCGTGTTTAGAAAATGAATTCTAACATATTGTTATGTTCATAGGTACCTGAACTACATTTCAGTCACTCAGTAAAGTGATAATTCAAAATATCATTGTCAACAGATCTGAAGAAATTGCCAGTCTTTAGACCGTTTTCGTCAGACGACAGGTTAGTTTCTAAGCGTTTTGATGGACTTAATTACTTCAGTGAGATCGTTCTTGCGAATGTGATATAGCAAATATTAGCAAATGTGATATAGCAAATATTAGCAATCTACTCTGTCAATTATATTGCTAGTAATTAGTGACAGCAAAAATTGTTTAATAATCCTTGTGTTTTTGCAGACGCAGTTCTGACTGATTACTGGTTGCTGTACATATCTATCCACATCAAGGCTGTTGAGAGAGACTCGTGAAGATTCAAGACAGCTCTTAGAGGATTTGCAGTTTAAAAGTGAAATAATTATGAAATAAGTGTATGACTGATTAAAGTGTTTTATTGAAGTTGTTGTGCGATTTTAAAGGAATAATAAATGTTAAATACATTGAGTGAATAATAAAAATCTCATTTTCCACATGTTAAGCCGTCCTATACCCGTAATTTTCCGCCACTTATTTATTGGTAAACACTTGTTGGAGAGTGACATGCCCCCCCCCCCCCCCCCCCCCCCTTTCTCCACAATCTTGGTGTGACACTGACCTGTAACATATCCCGAAGTCTACAATATGCATTTTGAGGCTGTTGATATGAAAGTGGGAAGTACAGATCTTCCAGTTAAATCAGGAATAGCTTAAGTGCATTACTTGAAAGTGACACAGGAAAAGCTTACTTATGTAGGTGGTAGTAGTGTCGGCAAAAAGTTCTTGTGTGTGAAGTTGCCATGTAGAACACCAGGTGTAAAACTTTTCTCCCGAGTCTTGAACTGTGAGGCATTCATATGACTGTTTTCATTTCTCTACACTTATACAGATGTCTGAGTTCTGCTGTGTTAACATTGCAAAGTCCTGTAGGCATGTGGAGTATTAACCAAAACTGTCATATTGGAAGCAGAATCAAACACATTTGTTACGTTACTCGATATTTTCAGGAGAAAAAGGCAATGTCGCTTCTTATTAATATAATACATTCAGAGTCACAGCAGTATTTGACCAACCATAACTGATGCTGAATGTGCATGTCGTCATATAATATGAAGGGCTTATTTCAATAGTGGTACAAGCCCATTACCTACACTTTTCTGTCTATAATGCTTCTGAAATTAGTGATCCAAACAAACATAAATAAAGGCTCATCTCTAGCAAGAAGCCATATGGTGAATATTTCTGGTATCTCAACTGCAGATTTTTCAGCACTCATTTAACTTTACGACTCTATATCTCAAAATTAACAAGAATGGACTTGTACCACTATTGAAATAAGCCCTTCACATGCACACACAGCACATCGATCTCGTGAGACACAAGGCTCTCATAACGTACATACGTCGATCAACAGATGACACTAGGAGAAGTATGTTAACTGCGCTTTTTAGTTGCTACTTGCGACTCTTAGTTGCGATTTGTCACAGAAATCGCAGTTTGACTCGGTAGCGAATAGCGTAGTATGAACTTTGCTCAACAGATGGCAGTGCTAACTGCGCTTTTTAGTTGCTACTTGCGACTCTTAATTGCGACTTGTCACGGAAATCGCAGTTAGACTCCATAGCGTACCGCAGAGATGGACGTAGTACGAACTTTGACCCACAGATGGCACTGTTAACCGCGCTTTCTAGTTGCTACTTGCGACTCTTAGTTGCGACTTGTCACGGAAATCGCAGTTAGACTCCATAGCGTATCGCAGAGATGGACGTAGTACGAACTTTGACCCACAGATGGCACTGTTAACCGCGCTTTTTAGTTGCTACTTGCGACTCTTAGTTGCGACTTGTCACGGAAATCGCAGTTAGACTCCATAGCGTACCGCAGAGATGGACGTAGTACGAACTTTGACCCACAGATGGCACTGTTAACCGCGCTTTCTAGTTGCTACTTGCGACTCTTAGTTGCGACTTGTCACTGAAATCGCAGAAAGCAGTGCTAAATTCGACCAATAGATGGCTCACGTCTTTCAATGTGAAATACTACTTGCGACTGCTAACTGTGACTGAAATCGCAGTTAGATTCTGTAAAGTTGCTACTGTGATATCTGTGACTTCTCAGTCACTGTGATTTCTAACAGATACGCGATTTCCTGCCCACCACTAATTTTAAGGTAAGCAGTTCATTTATTTTTATATGAAGTCATATTTACTAGGAGTGCGAAGAAATTACATGTGGTTGAAACGTGAAATTTATTAATATTATTTATTCCAGATGCCCAGCGAAACTGAATAAGATTTTCTATGGAGCGATGAGAAGCTGGAAATGTTCCAACCGCAAAAGAGACAAGGAATCTAGAGCTGTGTAAAGAGTGTGGTGCTATACTATAGTGACAATGAATTTGTAGAACATTTTCGGGTGCGGCGTCACGTGGCAGTTGACTTTAGAGAAAGATTGAGAAATTCAAGGTTCTGCAATTATCAGGCAGGGGAAATGGGGAAACTGCTCCCACTGCAGCAAATACTGGTATTTTTGTAGTTCGCCGGCCATGAAGCTGCAGGTTTCATGGATGTCGCAGATAGGTTTAATATCTGTATTTCTTCTCTGCGTTGTTATACAGAGGGTTACTAACTTCATCAGTGATTTAGGAAGATAAGTTATGAAGTGGCAACCTTGGAAGTGGCCGTCCATCGAAGAAAGAGCAGAGATTGAGGCTCATTTCCGGGGAAACGGATTGCCTGGTGGGGTTAGGGCAATCGACGGTACACACATTACAATTGATAGTCCTCAGAAAGATCCCCAGTCATATATGAATAGGAAGAATTATTTTTCCATTCAGCTGCGAGTAGTTTGATCATAACCGACGGATTAGTAACTTGGTCGGCTATCCGGGCTCTGTGCATGACGGGAGTGTGTTCAGGACGTCCACACTCTACCAAACGCTCGAAGAAAAGTGTGGAGATTTTCATCTTTTGTTTGACAGTGCCTATCCCTTCACCAGAAATTTATTAACACCGTTCAGAAATACAGGGCATTTCTCCAGTGCAATGTGACTTCAATATGGCACTCTCGAAAAACAGGTGTGTTGTAGAACATTGTTTTGGCCTGTTGAAGCAGCGTTTTAGACAATTAAACCAGCTGAAATTGAAGAGTGTTAAAGAGATGGCTCACTTCATCCAACGTGCTGTGTGCTCCACAATCTCGCCGTGGAAGATAACTTGGAGTTAGATGACGAAGGTACATACTTGCTACATTTATAATTTTGTAAACGCTACTGACATAAGCTTAATATACAAATAACTTGTAATTGTTTTGAGTCTATTTAAGTTTCTGATCCACGCAGGTGAAGATGATGATGCACCATCTGAAGAACCAACATTGATGACAGAAGTGGCATTGCAAAGAGGAACATGATTGGAGCGCAGTTGCAAATGTACTAGCAGCACCAGATGCCCCATCACCAACATTTGGCAACAAATGTAAGTAAAACCCCATTGGATGAAATTATACAGTCTGATTAGTAACTTTAGTTACTACAAATTTGAAGGTTTAATGTTCAGTGTCTAATAATTTCATTCATTCTTTATTGATCCATGAACACATTTTGTGTACAGGGAGTACATGATATGGGATAAGTCATTATACTAGTGAAACATTAAAAAAATACATAACACCAAATTAAATACACCTAGACTTACACAGTTCTATCATAGAGATTACGGGATATAGTATTAGTATATTCAAAAGTTGTTGAAAATTAAGGTCAACAAGGCACAAATTAAAATCTGTGAATACATTTTAAATCAAATTAAGTACAGATAAGCATTGTGTAATTTATACAATAGTTAAGGTTTACTGGATAAATAGAAGTAAATACAAGTAGATAAATTTTTAAGTTGGTTAGGCCTTACTGAAATTTGTTTTGAAGGTAAATTATAGTAGAGGAAGATGTGTGCAAATATATTACATAGAAGAATCGCATTAAATATATTCATGTAAGTTACAAAAACAGTATTTTAATAATATTGATTTAAGCCTCATTTTAAAATGTGCTGGGTTGTTTTTTATTCTTAGTGGTAGATTATGATAAGGTTTAATCCCCATACATTTTACACCATCAGCATATAATTTGGTGGAAAGGGGAAACTGTGTCAGCAAGTATTTCTCTCTAGTGTTGTGCTGGTGGTAGTCCAGATTTTGCTTCAGGCTGCCAATATTTAGCTTGAGAAAGCTTAGTATCTCCAATATGCACTGGCATGGAAGTGGAGCAATACATAGTTTTTGGAATACTTTTTTACATGTCTCTTTGGTTTTTAAATAACACCATTCTGACATTAGGATTGAGTGAAAGAGCATGGTACACTGATGTTGAGATATTTCTACTCATCAGTTCCTTGGCAGACAAAAGCATAAAACATACTTTACTGAGGTAGCAGTACATTTGATTCTTATTGTTTGTTTTTCTCTCTAGATCGTATTATTGATGTGGATGTTAGGGTGTGCTGTCACGAACTACACACCAGAGCTCAAGGTGAAGGAAGCCAACTGCAGGCTATGGAGGAAGAATAGAGGGCTGTCCCAGAATAATCAACAGCTAAGACATGTAAAGGGAAGTAAGAGACACATCAATCAAAGGATTTCCACATAAGCTGCTTTAAGAAACAATGTTAAAGAATGGAATACTGTAACTCCTTAAGTATTTGGTTTCAGCACAGCTATTCAATTATAGGAATACTGTCAGGCAGGCAGTGTTATCTACAGGTCCTGAGTCTCTGAAAGACTTTTAAAAAATTTTAAGTTGTGAATGTTCTGCAGATCAGTCACTGCAGTGTCATAATTTTGTTTAGTTTTTAATGTAGACCATATTAGTTTTTAAATTGTATTGGTTTTTTCTTGCCAAACAGGTTTCCTGTTCATGTTGTATGTTATAATTTCTCCTAGATATGGTATTCAAATTGCTTCACTATTTTCACCTGTTTCTTATTTTACTAGTGTCTGTTACCACCATTCTAGGTGCTTCAGTCTGGAATCGCGTGACCGCTACGGTCGCAGGTTCGAATCCTGCCTTGGGCATGGATGTGTGTGATGTCCTTAGGTTAGTTAGGTTTTAGTTCTAAGTTCTAGGGCACTGATGACCTCGGATGTTAAGACCCATAGTGCTCAGAGCCATTTTGTTAGCACCATATTCTTCTCCAGTGATATCTTGGATCCTGATTTTGTGCTATATTTTTTTTGTGTCTGGACTTCATATTAATAGCAAGTTAATGCTAAATAGTCTGTAAATCCCAAGCAATTTAAGTGCTTGATCTTTCTTCATTCCCATTTTTTCTCAAGGTTTTCATTGTATTATTCCCTAAGTATTACAAATGGCTGAAGAGTAATGGTAATAGACCATAACCCTGTTTTAATCATAAATGGCTCATTGTTCCCACCTATCCGTAGGTACATTTCTTAGGCTGTTGTCATTTGTCCTTTTTAACTCTCAAAAAATTAGAGTAGTTGCAGAAACATGACCCAATAATTTTTCCTTCCTCAACATAAACTAATTGAATACTTTCTGCGGGGAAACTCTGCAAATGCTTGTATATAAATAAATTCAATATAGCTTTCATATGAACAACTTCCTTTGTAGTCTACTGCAAAAGAATCTCCCAAAATAACAATTTTTTTAAATTTAGTTAGTGAAATATTTGAGGCATGTATCTTCTGTATCAGTTTCTCATTAATTCTTCTCCATAACATTTTTTCTGGAAATAGCTGAATTATTGTATTATGAGACCACTATATATCTGAAAGTATTTTCCACACAATGATTACAAGAAAGGAACATAAACAATTACAAAAAATTGTTTATGTTGACAATACAGTTAACTTGTTGTATAATGGTACTTGGTCTTCATCCTCAAAGTGAAAAAAATCACTCATTCCATTACTCGTGGAACTGCCCTAGGTTCAGAATTGATGCTCACATTGTGTGTATCCATCTAGAAGGCAAGACAAAAATGTGCAGTAACAGTTGCTTAATGTCTTGTTCATTCATAATCACGTACCCACTAGCTGAAAAACAGCAGTCATCAATCTGAATGTTGTTTTGAATGTAACTATACTGTACTTGGCATGGTCATGTTTATGACAAGCCGTTGCCTTCCTCCAACATTTGAACTGACAAGAGGACCTACAGTTTACAATGGCCTGGGGATTGAGCCTGAGACCTTTGGATTTTTAGTCTCGCCAAAAGAATTTTCTATTTCGTAGTATCAATCTTTGAGAGTCGATTGTCGACAAAAACAAATTTCCAGTAAATATAAAGCTACACTTCTGTTGTCATGTCCCAAAAATTTGTCATTTGTAATTCTCATGTGATTATCAATAATGAAACTGACTGTAGAGAATAACAAGAAGCTATTTATCCCCATTGTCAAAATCTGCAATCTTTGTTCTTAATTATGACTAAACATTGTTACTTTACTACAGAAAACAGTTTATATATAAATCCTGAGAAACAATTTCAAGTACAAAATTCATGCCAGTACTAATTTGGATTATTTCCTGTTCCATAAGGGGCTAGAACCAGGGTTTGTAACATTTTGCTCAAAGTGTCAGTGTTCACATAGAGCAGATTTAGTGTCCAGAGTTTGGTCTGGTATAAGTTGCAATGTGATCAGTTACACTCCTTGTATGGTTCAAGTAAGTTGCACATTGTACTTTTGAGAAAATGTTTGGGATGGCCCAATCAGGAAAACAAATGCAAATAGACATTAAGGTTAAATGATTTGTAAAATATACAGATTATAAACATAAAATGAGGTAATTTATGGTAGTGGTAAATGACAGGAATTGAAAAAAGCTTTCATTTTTTATCACTTTAATTGTTCCAATATTATAAGCGCACAAAGGGTATTCAAACAACTGCCATGGATTTAGGGACCCATCCTGGCATTTGCCTGACATGATCTGGGAAAACTGTGGAAGACCCGAATCAGGATGCTAGAGGAGGGTGGGATATTACAATATACAATTACAATTTATAATCTAACCACATATACAGTTCACAATTACAATTTAACTACAATCACATAGACAAGTCACAATTAAAATTTAACTATAATCACCAAATACAGTTTACAATTACAGCTTAACCATAGCGAGTTGAAGAAAGTGTGCCATCTCCGCAAGTTCACAGGTTCCGCCACCAGATGTCAATTGCTCCACTTGTGACCCACAGAAATACATGTTATTACGCCAAACGCTGCACACGAAGTTATTGATTCATAAAATTTATGTAATCGTATGAAAGGTCGATGGATTTGATTAACTTGCCTCAGTAGACATCAGTTGTCAGCTAGTTTGGATAGTTTCCGGGCGGTCTTGGAAGTTTTTGAAGACTTACTCATTCCGAATGTTTAATGCGAGTGAAAAGCTGGCGTTTCATATAATGGAGAATCAGCTTGGAAACTGCCCATCACATGATGTTCGCAGCATCCGTTAGATATTTCAACACTTAGGTCTTCCAAACCATTGAGGCAGTCATAAATGTCTCCCCATAAACTGTCCTCACGGAGTTTTACCACGGCTATTTTCCACCTGCATAAGAACATAGAAGAAATCTTTTGATGGCTGTGTGAGCAATGTCTTTCCTGTAGAAGAGCCGTAATCTCTAATAGATGTAAGTAAAGAGAATGGGATGTCAGACGAATTTCCACTTAGGCACAAAAACTTACGGGTTTTCTTGCTTGATTTACCACGTAACCTGCCAGATGATAAACTAAACATCCCTTTCCTGTGGTGCTTTAAAGACTCTCTGGAATATGTTGTGGATTGGGATGAGCCTCTGTGAAGTTATGTGGAACACAGAGCATTTTTTAATTATGTCTTCAATTTCCAGAACTGTCTGTTCTATTGCTGCAAATGTCTGGCTAACATCTGCATTTGGCATACATATATGAAAATTCACGTTTATGTTCCCAGCTTCCGCCGGGAGATAGGGCTAGTTTTACAGGAATGTAAACGCACTGTAACATGTGTAAGCTCAAGAAGTCTGTTACTGACAGGTGATCATTTGCAGCTCAGGGACCTTAAGATACCAAAATGACGTTCAAGTGGGTCCTGATCAAATTTTGCACTCAAGACATAGCTGAAACCTTTTTCCCACAAATATTCACATATCTCCAATGTACTTTCAATGGTTACTCTTAGAGGCTGGAGAGTTCTTTCGGAAGCAAAGCTGTTATTTTTATCGGCGAGAATGGTTTTCCATTTCATTAATGTTTTCTGAGCCTCTGCATTTTTGTACAATGCATCCTTAGGAAATGAAGAATTGTGTCCATGATGTTGGTCATATATCTAGTGAAAGATTCTGTTGATTCAGTGCCTTTGAATCCTGTTGCTTTACTGTCCCTGAAGAATTTTATGCCTTAGGCTACTGTGTTACTGAATAACTGCAGGGCTAATCTTACATTCATTTGTTGAAATGACGTCGGGTTGAAGATGGTGGAAGTTAACTCGTGGCAAACTTTTAATCCGCCAAATCCTGGGAAATTATCTTCTTGATAGACTCTGCGATAAAAATTATAGTTGACGATCTCATCGTTAAAAAGTACTTGAGTTTTATCACAGAAATCATTTCTTACACACCTTACTGTGTGAACAGCGTCTGAAAATGCCCAATCTCTTCTGGTTTTGTCAACAGGATTTGATATAGAGCAAGTTACTTTATTTTTTTGGCACTAGTTCAGACATTGCCAGACCTTTTATTCGGTTGACTGCCATCAAAAGTGAATGCAGTAATTCTTGTTCCAGCTGGATAATCACTTGAATTAATATCTGCAAGACGACATCGCCTGGAGTTGCATTGCAACTTGCATACACAGCAACAGGTTGGATCCAGTTATGCAAGACAGGAGCAAACATAAACATGAGAGCATGATTGGCAAGTTACTCTTACAGGTGTCAGGAGTATACTCTCGTAAATTGACAAAACCATCAACTTTCAGGGAATTGTTATTAAATTGCAGTTCTTCTTGGAGCTTAATTTCATCAAAAATCAGCACACCTAAGCATTTGTTTTCATCTTGTTCTTCCTGAAAATAATTCTTAATTGCCTCCACAGCATGTGTATTTATCCCATATGAGCATTTGAGACCCTTTACTAAATTTCGAAGGTGTGTATCAGAAAGAAGTGGCAACAAACCATGCTTCAAATAATGTCTGTATCCTTTGGGTGACTTCATTTGTAAGAAACTTGTCATACCACATTCCCTTAGTGCTTTTTAATTGACATTGATCATAGTGTCAATCATTTTCTGTTTCTTACTCAGTTTGGAATGATCTAAGATTTGATTGAGCTGTCTTACGCTTTTCATCTGAGAGCTGCTTTTGCAGTAGATGGATTTCTGTATTCGCTGTTCTTAGTTTATTGTGTAACTGCCCAACTTCCAGCTTCTTAAACTTTGTTCTCTTTAGTGAAGTGAGCGCTGCAACTGTTACCTTTCATACGTTTTCCTCGATGGATGAAACACTGGGAAACATTGGAACTTCTTGTTGACCATTTTCTTCACAGCAGCTACTCTCTTGAGTGTTTTACTGGTGGTGGTTTTCTTTTGTGTAATATTTTTGATGGCTATTTCTGTATACTTTGAAGTAAATGAGGAACCGTTATAAACTAGAAGTCTTTTAAAGTAGTTCATGTGATGAATGTATGAAGTATTGAATGTAGCTTAGTTGCACCATCAACCCAGCCCTCAGGGTAAATGTTGCTCTTCTTCTGAAAGATCTCGTCCATTTCTCTCATGTACATGAAATGTTTTCGACCTCTACCTGATTTCTTCTTGTTGTCCACTACACCCTTATAAGTATGTAGCAAACATAGCCATTTGTTCTCACACTGCGCTGGCGAAAACGTCTTTCCCGAAGCTTCCATGATAGAAATGGACATTGCGTTCCAGAATTGCTGCTTCCGCTTCAGGTCTCGGCTCTTAACGAACCATTCATTATGAATTCTATAGAATTCAACAACTTTCAAGGTAGCTTCCCTGTCCTGCAACGGTTCTGGTGTGGGGCATTAACGATACGGTTCTTGGGTGCGAGGTGAATGGAAAACAAAGAACTCTTCCATTACCTCGTAGTCTTTTGTGTAATATTTTTGATAGCTATTTCTGTATATTTTGAAGTGAATGAGGAACTGCTCTTATTTTAGAGACCAACTTTGTCTTTAAATTTTAACTTGTTTACCCTCGATGACGAACATGTCAGCTTTTATAAGTTCCTCACAGAAATGTGAATCACACATGAAACAATTGAGTTACAATTCTGTGTTTCTGAGGAATTGCTCCGACCCATTTTGCAAATTCTACTTGTTGTGGAGGCCTAAAAAAATGATTACCTTTACTTTCTCGGTAGCCACATTTGCACGTTGGCATTTTTATCCTTTTTTCTTCAAATATAAGTAACTATATCCCTAAACAAAACTCACTGCAGACTTCAGCTATTCAACATTCCCTCACACCATAAATACACTCAAAAAATAAGCACAGAAAATAGCGAAACACACCTTTGGATAAAGCAAAATTGCGGGAACTTGTCTAAAGCGGCAGTGCTGCTCGTCGTTCACAGGCATGCCACCCATCCTATGCTGCCTGTGTTAACTTAACGGGGGGCGGGGTCGGTACACTTTCTCTTCTACTCGTTATAGTTTAACTATAACCACCAAATACACAGTTCACAATTACAGTTTATAATCACTAATCCTTCATTGCTGTTCACAGATAGCATCTGATGCCCTCAGCTTCCACCTGTAAAAACAATGAGCTAACGCCCTATCGTGTGTATGACAAGATGTTGAGCTCATAAGGACTTTAGTACGGAAACAGGACAAAGCTATGTGGTTCCTGAAATCATTTAGAATAAAGTCAAACGATTACTGCATCAGCTAATTTTGGTGCAAGTAAATTTAAATCCATAACATACTGTAGTTATATCTATGTGTGATTTTTTTGTTATGGTTTGGAAGTGGGTGAGGTATTGTTGAGTATATATAGGCGGGATAAAATTGTATAGTAGATTACGGTAAAAAGAAGGTGAATACAAAGTGAAACTACTGGGAAAAACAAAAAGAGAAAGTAAGACGACAGAAAAGATTTCGAAATGCAACAGTGACAATAACAAACGTAATTGTTGGGTTCAAATTAATGATATTAATGATAAATACTGTAGTTAGTCACACCAGTTATTGAATTCCCTGTTTCAGAAGGAAACAAAATTGGTAAATCTAAAACATGGAACAGTTGCAAAAGCACAGTTTATGGATGACATGTCCTAGGTCCTTAATAATAAATATATGGAACGATGGCCAAAGTGTGACAGTCCCAGGCCCTCTTTGTAGCATTGTAGGCAGTGACCACACAGAAAATGTTGGGGATGCAAACCAGAGACTGTATCTGATTGGCAGAACACTCAAGATTTAACAGCACTACAAGAGGATGCTTACAGTACACCTGTCCATCCTTTGCCACCGTACTGCTCCACAATATGGGATCCTTACAAGATTGGAGGCCCCAAAAAAGTTTAAAGGGCGCTTGTTTTGTATTGTCACAAAATAGAGGGTTGTCATATGCAAGTTTGGGTGGCAGCAATGAAAACAAATGTACTTTACTTTGTGGTATGAGGATGTCATGAAATGACATTTCTCCTGTAAATGTGAAAATATTATGTGTGACTACAGGGAAATGGATACGAGAAATCTGAAGCCAAACCAGTTGATTCAAGTGAATTTTTCCCCACATGCTTGGAGTGGAACAGTAGAGGAAGTGGTTCAGTGAACTGGCTTCAAGGCACTGGAGTGGGAATTGCATATGTCATGGAGCTGTAAATCAGTCGCATGGCTTATCTGGATGGGAAGATAATGAACTTTAAATTACCTAGCATTTGCACCTAATTTTGCTGTACCATGTGGAGAAATCTCTGAACAGAAACCACTGAATCCCACAGAACCATCTCTGAAAATAAGTTAATTTACACTTAATATAGACACCCAAAAATTTTAATGACTGGTCAAATAGGTGAAAGTTCAAGTAACTCTAAAGACATTTCAAGAAATGAATTAGAACAATACGACAATTGATACACAAAACAGGACAGAATGAATGCAAAGGTAATTTTACAGGAGCAACTGTGCTTCACTGTGAATGGCACTTACAAATTAATGTCTAGCAGTTCATTGTAATCTAACATAGCTATCAAGAAACTGAAAGAATAAAATTTCTTAGGGCCAATAACATGCAAAGCATTTTTGTAAATCAAATGACAAAATATAAAAAATGAGTAATGGAATTAATTTTTTGGGAGTTAAACAGGGCAAATGACAACAGCCTAAGAAACGTGTCTACGGATAGGTGGGAACAAATGAACAAGCAATATCTTAGCATTTAATTATAAATAAGTGGCTCTCCTCCCCCCTCCCCATCCCCACACTAAGGTTTCAAATTTAGGATTCCAAAGGCATAAGCATTAATTGGTGTGAGCTGTTCTGAAGGGAAGACATGTTGGGGAGAAAATATTGGAGGAAAAATAGAGCAATGAAAGAACAAATAGCCACACAGTCCCGAATTGACCAAAGTATCTATTTGGGGACAGACATTGCAAACATCAGATTTTGGTTTATTGGTAGAATACAGGGGAAATGCAGTCAGTCTACAAAGAAGATTGCTTATAAATCACTTTGCCACCTGCCCTAGAGTTCTGCTCAAGTGTGAGAGACCCATACCAAACAGAAAGAGGTATACTGAGTATACATAGACAGTCTGAACAAATGGTCACATGTTAGATCCATGAAAGTTTCACAGATGCTTTAAATAACTGGTAGACTAATAGTCAGAAAGTGTCCCAAGAAACCCTACTTACAAAGATTTAAGACCAGCTTTAAAAGACTGTATTAGTCCCCTACGTATAACTCCTGCAGGGATTGGGACAACAAGATTAGACAAATTACAGCTCACATTTAAACATACATGAACATAATGGGAAAATATAACAACTGGTACAATGCCATGCATTTTATCAGCAATAGAAAGAGTGGTAAATACCTATCAAATTCCCACGCTTACCACTAACAAACCCCTATTTAAAGTTGAAGTATCTAGCAGAGAGTTCAAGAGGTAATTAGCAAAATTGGCCATATATAAATTATAAAAATAGAAAGGGCACAATATGAAGGAAAAATTAGAAATGAAATGTTGGAGGATAACACATCCGAGCCTCGAAATACTTCCTGAGGAGCATATTACGCTCTGCATGTTGCTTACTGGCTGCCAATGTTGCCTCCAGCAAAGCATGTTTCAGTTCCAGGCTTGCCCGTTTCAGCTCCAGCTTCTCATTTCCCCTCTGGTCTCGCTTTTCCTGTCTTCCGCACTCCATCTCAAGCCACTCCTTTAAATAATTGTTCCTCCCTTCTTGGGTATCTCTTTGTGTACAACTCTTGACTTTAAGCTTCTTGTGGGGGAGGCTTTAAGCTTCTTGTGGGGGAGGCGGGGGGGATGTACTTGCAGAGTCCTTACTTGTGCATAAAAATTGTCTACATGCTCATACAGAAGTGTGGCACAGAAAAGTATTCCATCATAGCCATGTTAGAATTTACCCAGTGATAAAAATAATGTAGCACTTGAAAGAAGGCACTAAAAATACAGAGTAAAATCAGATTTCCTTGGATAAAGAGAATGAACTTGGTGAAATAGCAATACTTTTAGGCACAATTAATTTAAATGTCTCTAGAAGGAATAATCAAAAACTGGAAGATGGTGCAATACTTATCAAGGATAAAATGCATATTAAGCAATGCAAAAATAAAGAAATGACTTACAGTGCCTCTAACCAAGTAGATTATTGGCATTACTAGTTTACAAAGCAAACTGGGGTCTTATTTGCTTGGCAGATTACTGCCTATAAAGAAATTTGAATTGAACTATCAATGAATGAGTACACTTAAAAATGAATAAAGTTCACATAAACATCCACTATACTCCCACAGTTACCACTGAGAGAACTGGCGACCTACAAAACTTTCGACCGAGATCTCGCAAATATGAATCGAAAAAAGATTTTTTATATTTACACATAGTGGTAAAACAAAATTGTGATGCATCCAGCTACCTTAGAGGATGAATGTAAAAATAACCTATGCACTTAAACCATAAATTAAAGGATACAGAAATAGGAAGGACATACACAACAAAAGTCTATGAAACTACAATGCTCACACCCACATGGACTCTTAGCATTTACTAGTTAACACCTAGGTCAGACAGTACAAATGAAACTATCAGAAATTATTTGCTTGGAAAATACTCCATACAAAGCACTTAAACATGCTTCAGTAGCTTTGTATGAATGTCATAAAAGGCACAGTCAGCAATCATGTAGGCATATTTCGATCAAAGAATTAAACTTTCCCTGGAGCAGCCCGGTCGCTTGGTTGTTCGTTGGTCGCTGCCTCCACCACATCTAAAGAAATGCACATCAAAAACAGTTATAAACTATAGAAGTCTTTTAAAGTAGTTCATGTGATGAATGTATGAAGTATTGAATGTAGCTTAGTTGCACCATCAACCCAGCCCTCAGGGTAAGTGTTGCTCATCTTCTGAAAGATCTCGTCCATTTCTTTCATGTACACGAAATGTTTTCGACCTCTGCCTGATTTCTTGTTGTTATCCACTACACCTTATAAGTATGTAGCAAATGTAACCATTTGTTCTCACACTGTGCTGGCGAAAACGTCTTTCCCAAAGCTTCCATGATAGAAATGGACATTGCGTTCCAGAATTGCTGCTTCCGCTTCAGGTCTCGGCTCTTAACGAACCGTTCATTATGAATTCTATAGAATTCAACAACTTTCAAGGTAGCTTCCCTGTCCTGCTACGGTTCTGGTGTGGGGCATTAACGATATGGTTCTTGTGTGCGAGGTGAATGGAAAACAAAGAACTCTTCCATTACCTCATAGTCTGAAAATAACAGATATATAATAGAATTTCCATATTCTCAAACATAATTAATATCCACAGAACACTTTCACAATTAACAAATAATCTTACTTTGCATCACCTCGTCCCCATAAAAGTCATTGCTGTTGCTACTGCACAGTCGACGTTTTACAGTAACAACTGAAGATCAGCTACGTCACATGTGACTCCAACCAGAAATGGGCTGAGAAGTGTACGAGCAGCACAGGTATCAAGTGCGGAAATTCTATGTCATCGTAGCTGTGCATACGCAGTAGCACCTTATTTCTCACACTGGAAAACTCCTCTCTGGCTACTGCTCAAATGAATTATTCAGCCGCGGCAGTGCGTCTGCTGCATTTAGTAGTGAAGGTCCAGTGCCGAAAAACAGTGCAGGGGGTGAAATGGTGGTGGACCCTCCACCTAGTGAAAAGAAGTGACGCGAGAGGGCAGCAGCTGCCAACAGTGGCGAGCACTGTGCCCCTGTGTAGTACCGACAGAGGGATAGTGCGAGGTGCAGAGGGGGCAGGAAATGTTTTAGCGAAAGCCCCGGACATTGCACAAGCCCTGCCCATTAACCACCTCTCCCCACTTCCAACCAACCGAGTGCGAGTGTAGTCTTTGCCCTTGCCAATTAATGATCTTTGGACGTCGTCAAGCGTAGCGCATCAATGTGTGTGTCGCTATTTGTAGAGTGAGAATTTGCTTGTTCCCTCTTTTTTGTAGTCCACGTGTTTTACTGCAGTTGATTATAGTAGCAGTGTTGTGTTGTTAGAAGTTCTTCTTAGCAGTTTGTGTAATTAACCCTTTGACTGCTGGAGGCGCACGATCTGCTTGGCACGCTGAGGTGCTGCGGCCTGCACTGTCATCCGTATACCTGCGCTAATGCGGCTGACCCTCGATCTGCCGCCTGGGGCGGAGCGCCCCTCGCTGCCCCATCCGTCCTGTGTTGAATATTTCTGCAGTGACTGTGACTCCACGCGAAATATTGTCTCATCACGGCTGATACAGTATACTCGTAAATGCTCTCACTACGTAGTTCCCCTGCAGGTGAATTACTACAGAATAAAACTGTCTGGGAAATCTATTTTCCATCACCAAAAATGATACCTTGCTCGTAGTTTTCTTGCCCTATTTTTGTAGATTTTCAAAAGTGACGTGATTCGTTAGCTTTACATCTATAGTTTACTGTTCTTTCTTGGATACCCGTTTATAATGTCCGTGCGTTCCTCATCGTACTAACTCGAGAACGAATAAAGTAAGCCATAGATTATAGATTACTGTATGTTATTTTTGTTGTGCAGAACATTTATAGGAGATAGCGACATACAGATCATCTTTCATATCGCACTACATCAGAATTTGTGAGCAACGGTAAGAACAATTCTATTTCATGTCGTTAAATTCGTATTCTGGTGTGATAAGAAATTTTACATGGCCTACTGTTTGTATTTCTGAATTGCCCCAATATTTGTTGCGCTTTGTAATTACCCGATAATGCGTAATTTTGTTTCTTTGATGAAATTTGTACAATACTTGTGATTGTTGCACATAAGTATTCCACTGATTTGCCAACATTTGAAAGCTGTGAAATCTCTTTTGTTAGCACATCAAATTCACAAGTTAAAAACATTTTTATTTTGTTGTTCCCTTTTTATAATTTTTTGTTTTCGAAGTTTTTTTGTAATAGCATTATTGTATTCGTTCTATGCTGCTATTAGTAATTCTGTTTTGTGTGGTATTTTTCAAAACAGGGTACAACACACAATGGTACCTTGCAAGTTTTACATTCGTACCTGCTTTCTCGGCACACTTTTTGTTTCCAGCAAACAATGCATCTACGCATTAGTGCACTTTTCTTGGATTGCTCACTTATAATGTATGGAAAAAGAGGATTATCAGAACACCTTCCTGTGCCAGCTTTTCTAAGCTCTAATGCATACGTTTCTGTAAGGTCCCTTACCAGTGATAGATGAGACTCTATCATCGTCTTACGACCTGTTAGTGATCTGTATAGGACATGAGCATTTAAAACACACAGATCTAGAATGTGAAAAAAGAACTATTTATACCACTTATTGTTCTCCGTATACATCCGACACAGCTAAGCAGCAAATCAGAACGGTCAACTGCTCCCATATTACAGTTCTAATCTGCAATGCTTTGTGGTTTCTTAATTTTTTTCTCCAGTATTCCTGTCAATCTTTCCTGTGTCAAGCATTTCTGTGGTGTTACATGTGGCCAACATCCACACTTCCCTTTGGTCACACCACTTTATAGCAAGCATTTTATCAGTACACATAAATTGAATATCTCCACGTTCCAGTTTCTTCTGAAGTTTCGGCATGTTGCGTCTGTTCTTACAGATGGTACCACATGTGTTTGTCCCATGACTGTGAAGCCACGCTAACAAGTCTGGGCTTGCGTACCAGTTATCGACGTAGAGGGTATGTCCACGTTCTAAATAGGGCTTCATAAGTGTAGCCACTATGTCACCACTTCTCCTAAATTATGGAACTCTGTTTCTGTTGATGCCCCTGTATAAACAATGAAATCAAAGACATAGCCAGTCTTACAATCACATAACACAAATGTTTTTATACCGAATCTACTCCGTTTCGATGAAATGAATTGTCTGAAAGATAAGCATCCTTCGAATAATAACAAACTTTCATCAATGCAGAGTTTCTAATGTGGATTAAATGCACAACGGAAAGCTGCACGAATTTTATTGACAGTGTTCCTAATTTTGAATAATCTGTCTCCTCCAGTATTCGCAGAGTTGTCACTGAAATGTAACATTCTAATAAGTAACAAAAAGCACTCTCTTGACATGAGTTCACTAAAAATTGGCATAGTTAGAACATCATTTCTGGTCCAGTATTCACTAATTTTCAGTTTTTTCACGTGAGCCATCAGAAGACAAACAGCTATGAAACAATACATTTCTTCATATCTAGCATCTTTCCACTTTGAGATTCGAGAATGCACTGATTCGGGAGTATTCTCCTTGGTGAATATATAAAACAGATTTGCTTCGTCAGCCATATATTTCATCAGTTCTTGTGTAAAGAACATGAAAACTGACAGAATACTTGACTCATTCCCTATTTGACACAAATGTCCTGACAGCGTATCATCAAATGCGTGATTAACTGGCTGAAAGACATTTTTTCCAGTCAAATATATCACTAAGACGTGCTTTCTTCATAGGTGTTTCACTATTACTTTCTGATTCTTCAGATCAACAACTAACATCTCTTGTTGAAACATGACTGTTTTGACACCTCTGCTGACCTGGACAGTTTATGAATAGAGCTTTCGGACTCTGGAAGAGCTATCACTTTTGTCAAAATCAATTAGTTCAACCTCACTGTCGCTCCTCGTAAGAATGTTAAGAATGTCCGTGATTTCTTCCTCAGTGCAACCACGATGTCTCGCCATTTTCTTTGTAAAATACAGGACTTGAAGAACACTGATGTAAATTCCGATGAACAGTGAACTGTAGTGCAAAGCCGAGGCTCACAACAGACAAGCTAGCGGCCAGAATTGTGAAAGGCTACTGAGACATGGGACGGGAAGTCCGCTGTCAGTTATCTCGTCATCAGCACTCGGGTAGTGGTGCGCCTATACTCTTGATCAGCGCTCAGGGACCGGCAAGCGGGCGCGACTTAACTCGTCAACAGTGCTCAGGTGAAAACCGGCGGCCGCGACTATACTTGTCATTAGCACCCATGGAGCGGCACGCAGTGTAATGGGTAAACTTGTCAACAGCAGTCAAAAGGTTAAAGGATACAGAAATTAGGAAGGACATATACAACAAAAAGCTATGAAACTACAATGCTCACACCCACACGGACTCTAAGCATTTAGAAATCAACAGCTAGGACAGTACAAATGAAACTATCACATCATCTGCTTGGTAAATACTCCATACAATGCACTTCGACATACTTTAGTAGCTTTGTATGAATGTCATAAACTGCACACTTAGCAGGCATGTAGGCATATTTCAATCAAAGAATTAAACTTTCCCTGGAGCAGCCTGGTCGCTAGGTTGATCGTTGGTTGCTGCTTCCACCACGTCTAAAGAAATGTACATCAAAAACCGTTGTAAACTAGAAGTCTTTTAAAGTAGTTCATGTGATGAATGTATGAAGTATTGAATGTAGCTTATTTGCACCATGAACCCAGCCCTCAGGGTAAATGTTGCTCTTCTTCTGAAAGATCTCGTCCATTTCTCTCATGTACACGAAATGTTTTCGACCTCTACCCAATCTCTTGTTGTCCACTACACCCTTATAAGTATGTAGCAAACATAGCCATTTGTTCTCACACTGCGCTGGCGAAAACATCTTTCCCAAAGCTTCCATGGTAGAAACGGACATTGTGTCCCAGAATTGCTGCTTCCGCTTCAGGTCTCGGCTCTTAACGAACCGTTCATTATGAATTCTATAGAATTCAACTACTTTCAAGGTAGCTTCCCTGTCCTGCAACAGTTCCGGTGTGGGGCATTAACGATAGGGTTCTTGGGTGCGAGGTGAATGAAAAACAAAGAACTCTTCCATTGCTTCATAGTCTAAAAATAACATACATATAATAGAATTTCCATATTCTCAAACATAATTAATATTCACAGGACACTTTCACAATTAACGAATCTTGCTTTGCATCACCTCGTCCCCATAAGTCGTTGCTGTTGCTACTGCACACGGTAGATGTTTTACGGTAACGGTAACAACTGAAGATCAACTACCTCACACGTGACTACAACCAGAAATGGGCCGAGAAGTGTAAGAGCAGCACAAATAGCAAGTGCGGAAGTTCTAGGTCATCGTAGCTGCGCATGTGCAGTAGCGCCTTATTTCTTGCACTGGAAAACTGCTCTCTGGCTACTGCTCAAATGAATTATTCAGTCGTGGCAGTGCGTCTGCTTCATTTAGTAGTGAAGGTCCAGGCCCAAAAAACAGTGCAGGGGGTGAAATGGTGGTGGACCCTCCACCTAGTGAAAAGAAGTGACGCGAGAGGGCAGCAGCTGCCAACAGGGGTGAGCACTGTGCCCCCGTGTAGTACCGACAGAGGGATAGTGCGAGGCGCAGAGAGGGGCAGGAAATGTTTTAGCGAAAGCCCCGGAAATTGCACAAGCCCCGCCCATTTACCCCCCCTCCACGCCAACCGAGCGAGTGTAAAGGCTTTGCCCATGTTTCACACCACTATTAATAGGGAATGCTTCTGTTGTTTTACCATTGAAGCAGATTGTTGCTTGTGTTTTCTCATGGAAAGAGAGAATTACTTCTAGTGGTTTAGGTGGGCATACAATCTTCTGCAACAGTTTGAAAAGCCTATTTCTGCTCACTAAATCTAACGCTTTAACAAGGTCAATGCAAGCAATATAAAGTGGCCTCTGCTGCTCACGACATTTCTCTTGTAGCTGTCTTAAGGAGAAGATAATTACTATGGTTGATTGGCCAGGCCTGCAGCCACACTGAGATTCTGGAAGCTGAGATTTGTAATCGTATTAGGATGGCTCTTGCATAAGCTTTTCAGGCTACACTTAGTAATGAAATGCCTTGGTAATTGTTGCAGTCACTTCTGCTCCCTTTCTGTTTATATAGAGTAACTATCCTCAAATTCTGCATACTCACCGGGACATAATCTTCTTCCCAGCTGGTTGCGATAAGTGAATATAAATGTTTGAGAAGAACAGGCTTCTTATACTTAATAACCTCTGCAGGGATCCCATCTTCACCTGGGGCTTTCCGTTAGCAAGAGAATCTATTTTTCTACTGAGTTCTTCCATAGTCGGCATTTCATCTAGTTCTTCCATAACTGGCATTCGTTTGATGGCATTACATGCATCCTTGCTAACTTCATTCTCGGCTGCATACAACTTGGTAGTGTTCAACCCAGCGTTCCATTTGTTTGCCTTTATCAGTAATGACTTCACCCGTCTTTGACTTCAGAGGAGCTCTTTTTCTGACAGTTGGTCCAACTGCTTTCTTAATATCATTGTACATTGCCTTAGCATCCCCAGAATCGCCCGCTTTCTGTATACCTGCACATAAATTCAGGCAGTAGTTATTTGCGCATCTCCTGGATGTTTGCTGTGCCCTGTTCTTTGCTTTTCGTAGATCATTTCGAGGTCTTTCATTTGGGTTTCTTTTGTAAGCAAGCATGGCTTTCTGTTTAGCCTCAGTGACTGGTTCCATTTCTTCCAAATTTTGCTCATACCAGTCCTTACTTATTTTTCCTTTTATTCCATAGGCCAATACTGATGAGTTGTAAATTGCACCCATGAGTTTTGCCCATTTCGTATCCACACACAAACCATAAATTAAAGGATACAGAAAAAAGGACATACACAACAAAAAGCTATGAAACTACAATGCTCACACTCACATGGACTGTTAGCATTTAGTAATTAAGTTAGTACAGCACAAATGAAACAATCAGAAATCATTTGCTTGGAAAATGCTCCTTAAAATGCACTTCAACATACTTCAGTAGCTTTGTATGAATGTCATAAAATGCACCCTCAGCAAGCATTTCAATCAAAGAATTAAACTTTCCAGAATCAGTGAGAATTAGAAAAAACTAACCTTCAAGTATCCTGATAGCCCGGGAACAACCTGGTCACTTGGTTGTTTGCTGGACGTTGCCTCCGCCGCAACGTTTAAAGAATGTACATCAAAAACTGTTATGAACTAGAAGTCTTTTAAAGTAGCTGACGTGATGAATGTACAAAGTATTGAATGTAACTTCCTTGCACCATCAAGCAAGACCTCAGGGTAAATATTGCTCTTCTTCTGAAATATCTCGTCCATTTCTTTCAGGTACACGAAATCTTCTCAACCTCTCCCCAATTTCTTACTGTTGTCCACTATGCCCTTATGAGTACATAGCAAACATCACCATTTGTTCTCACACTGCGCTGGCGAAAACGTCTTTCCCGAAGCTTCCCTGATAAAAATGGATATCACGTCCCAGAATTGCTGCTTCCGCTTCAGGTCTTGGCTCTTACCGAACCATTCTTTATGAATTCTATAGAATTCAATAACTTCCTAGGGAACTTACCTGTCCTACAATGGTTCAGGTGTGGGGCATTAACAAAGGGGTTCTTGGGTGCGAGGTGAATGGAAAACAAAGAACTCTTCCATTACCTTGTGGTCTGAAAACAACATATTATAATGGAATTTCCATATTCTAAAACATAATTAATATCCACAGAACACTTTCACAATTAACAAATAATCTTACTTTGCATCACCTCGTCCCCATAAAAGTTTTTGCTGTTGCTACTGCACACAGTCGACGGTCAGCGTTAACGGTAACAACTGAAGATCAGTTACCTCACATGTTACTACAACCAGAAATGGGCCGAGAAATGTAGGAGCAGCGCAAGTAGCAAGCGCATAAGTTCTACATCATCGTAGCCATGTATGCACAGTAGCACTTTGTTTCTCGCGCTGGCAAACTGCTCTCTGGCAACTGCTCAAACGAATTATTCAGTCAAGGCAGTGCGTCTGTCGCATTTAGTAGTGAAGGTCCAGGCCCGAAAAACAGTGCAGGGGGTGAAATGGTGGTGGACCCTCCATGTAGTGAAGAGGGGTGACGCGAGAGGGCAGCAGCTGCCAACAGTGGCGAGCACCGTTTCCCACGTAGTACTGACAGGTGCCGAAGGAGGAAAAGAGCGAGATGCAGAGCGGGCAGGAAATGTTTTAGCGAAAGCCCGGGAAGTTGCACAAGCCCCGCCCATTTACCCCCCCCCCCTCCACGCCAACCGAGTGAGTGTAAAGGCTTTGCCTGTGTCGAGTAATGATCTTTGCACGTTGTCACTTGTAGCGCATCAATATGTTTGTCGCTTTTTGTAGAGTGAGAATTTGCTTGTTCCCTCTTTTTTTGTAGTCCACGTGTTTTACCGCTGTTGATTATAGTAGCAGTGTTGTGTTGTTAGTACTTCTTAGCGGTTTGTGTAATTAACCCTTTGACTGCTGGAGGCGCACGATCCGCTTTGCACGCTGAGGCCCTGCGGCCTGCACTCTAATCCGTATACCTGCGCTAATGTGGTATCTAGCAGAGAGTTCGAGGTAATTAGCAAAATTGGCCATATTTAAATTATAAAAATAGAAAGGGCACAATATGAAGGAAAAATTAGAAATGAAATTTCGGAGGATATATACTAACAAAGAGATAGAGGGGCTGGCCAGTACTTACCTCAGCTCAGTACAGCCGATAGGTACACAAAAAACAGAACCAAAAATTTACGTTCCTAGCTTTTGGAAGAAATGTTCCTTCATCGTGGAGGGGAGAGGGGAAAGAAAGGGAAGAAGGGAAAGGAGATTGTTACTCACAACCTAGGTTATGAAGCAACAGGGAAAGGAAAATAGGGAGGGTAGCAAGGATGGAGGCATGGTTGTCAGAGGGAAGCCAAAGATATTCTACTGTAAGTACTGTGCCAGCTTCAAACCAAAGAGGATGCATACAGAAGTAAAGAGGTATATAGTATAAAGATAAACGCAACTATGTTGGATGAAAAGATGCGTGAATGGCTAAAGAGGAAAGGGAAAGAGTAGAAGACTGAAGAGTAAATGGGAGTGAGGTTGTTTAACGTAGGTTCAGTCCAGGGGGATGGCGGGATGAAAGGATGTGTTGGAGTGCAAGTTCCCATCTCCGCAGTTCAGAGGGACTGGTGTTGGGTGGGAGAAGCCAAATGGCACATACGGTGTAGCAGGTTCCTAGGGCCCTAGAATTATGCTGGAGGGCATGCTCCACTACTGGGTATTGGACATCTCCTAGGCGGACAGTTCGTCTGTGTCCGTTCATGCGCTCAGCCAGTTTAGTTGTTGTCATGCCGATGTAAAAGGCTGTGCAGTGCAGGGATGTCAGTTGATAAATGAGATGTGTAGTTTCACAAGTAGCCCTGCCTCGAATTGTGTGCGTTTTACCAGTAGCGGGGCTGGAGTAGGTGGTTGTGGGGGGGATGCACAGGGCAGGTTTTGCAGTGGGGTCGGTTACAGGGGTAGGAACCGCTGGGTAGAGAAGGTAGTCTGGGAATATTGTAGGGTTTAACAAGGATGTTACGGAGGTTAGGGGAGCGACGAAAGGCAACAATTACACCAATAACCTTACCAGTGCTTTCCTCTCCCGCAACTATCCTGCAGACCTTGTCCACACAGACTACCCGAGCAATACATTCCTCCCCGTCCAACAATATTCCTACCCCCAGACCACACAGAAGCATCCCCCTTGTCACCCAATATTATCCTGGCCTCCGCCAGGGATATGACTTTATCAAGTCAACCCCTGAAATGAGATCATCCTGTGACAAAATTCTCCCCACACCACCCAGAGTTGCCTTTCGTCGCCCCCCTAACCTCCGTAACATCCTTGTTAAACCCTGGCGACCTACAAAACTTTCGACCGAGATCTTGCAAATATGAATCGAAAAAAGATTTTTTATATTTACACATAGTGGTAAAACAAAATTGTGATACATCCAGCTACCTTAGAGGATGAATGTAAAAATAACCTATGCACTTAAACCATAAATTAAAGGATACAGAAATAGGAAGGACATATACAAGAAGTCTATGAAACTACAATGCTCACACCCACATGGACTCTTAGCATTTACTAGTTAACACCTAGGTCAGACAGTACAAATGAAACTATCAGAAATCATTTGCTCGGAAAATACTCCATACAAAGCACTTAAACATACTTCTGTAGCTTTGTATGAATGTCATAAAAGGCGCAGTCAGCAAGCATGTAGGCATATTTCAATCAAAGAAGTAAACTTTCCCTGGAGCAGCCTGGTCGCTAGGTTGATCGTTGGTTGCTGCTTCCACCACGTCTAAAGAAATGTACATCAAAAACCGTTGTAAACTAGAAGTCTTTTAAAGTAGTTCATGTGATGAATGTATGAAGTATTGAATGTAGCTTAGTTGCACCATCAACCCAGCCCTCAGGGTAAATGTTGCTCTTCTTCTGAAAGATCTCGTCCATTTCTCTCATGTACACGAAATGTTTTCGACCTCCACCTGATTTCTTGTTGTTGTCCACTACACCCTTATAAGTATGTAGCAAACATAGCCATTTGTTCTCACACTGCGCTGGTGAAAACATCTTTCCCAAAGCTTCTGTGGTAGAAACGGACATTGCGTCCCAGAATTGCTGCTTCCGCTTCAGGTCTCGGTTCTTAACGAACCGTTCATTATGAATTCTATAGAATTCAACAACTTTCAAGGTAGCTTCCCTGTCCTGCAACGGTTCCGGTGTGGGGCATTAATGATAGGGTTCTTGTGTGCGAGGTGAATGGAAAACAAAGAACAATCCCATTACCTCATAGTCTGAAAATAAGATATATATAATGGAATTCCATATTCTCAAACATAATTAATATTCACAGGACACTTTCACAATTAACAAATAATCTTACTTTGCATCACCGTGTCCCCATAAAAGTCGTTGCTGTTGCTACTGCAGAGTCGACGTTTTACAGTAACAATTGAAGATCAGCTACCTCACACGTGACTCCAACCAGAAATTGGCCGAGAAGTGTACGAGCAGCACAAGAAGCATGTGCGGAAGTTCTAAGTCATCGTAGCTGCGCATGTGCAGTAGCGCCTTATTTCTTGCACTGGAAAACTGCTCACTGGCAACTGCTCAAATGAATTATTCAGTCGTGGCAGTGCGTCTGCTTCATTTAGTAGTGAAGGTCCAGGCCCAAAAAACAGTGCAGGGGGTGAAATGGTGGTGGACCCTCCACCTAGTGAAAAGAAGTGACGCGAGAGGGCAGCAGCTGCCAACAGGGGTGAGCACTGTGCCCCCGTGTAGTACCGACAGAGGGATAGTGCGAGGTGCAGAGGGGGGCAGGAAATGTTTTAGCGAAAGCCCCGGAAATTGCACAAGCCCCGCCCATTTACCCCCCCTCCACGCCAACCGAGCGAGTGTAAAGGCTTTGCCCATGTTTCACACCACTATTAATAGGGAATGCTTCTGTTGTTTTACCATTGAAGCAGATTGTTGCTTGTGTTTTCTCATGGAAAGAGAGAATTACTTCTAGTGGTTTAGGTGGGCATACAATCTTCTGCAACAGTTTGAAAAGCCTATTTCTGCTCACTAAATCTAACGCTTTAACAAGGTCAATGCAAGCAATATAAAGTGGCCTCTGCTGCTCACGACATTTCTCTTGTAGCTGTCTTAAGGAGAAGATAATTACTATGGTTGATTGGCCAGGCCTGCAGCCACACTGAGATTCTGGAAGCTGAGATTTGTAATCATATTAGGATGGCTCTTGCATAAGCTTTTCAGGCTACACTTAGTAATGAAATGCCTTGGTAATTGTTGCAGTCACTTCTGCTCCCTTTCTGTTTATATAGAGTAACTATCCTCAAATTCTGCATACTCACCGGGACATAATCTTCTTCCCAGCTGGTTGCGATAAGTGAATATAAATGTTTGAGAAGAACAGGCTTCTTATACTTAATAACCTCTGCAGGGATCCCATCTTCACCTGGGGCTTTCCGTTAGCAAGAGAATCTATTTTTCTACTGAGTTCTTCCATAGTCGGCATTTCATCTAGTTCTTCCATAACTGGCATTCGTTTGATGGCATTACATGCATCCTTGCTAACTTCATTCTCGGCTGCATACAACTTGGTAGTGTTCAACCCAGCGTTCCATTTGTTTTCCTTTATCAGTAATGACTTCACCCGTCTTTGACTTCAGAGGAGCTCTTTTTCTGACAGTTGGTCCAACTGCTTTCTTAATATCATTGTACATTGCCTTAGCATCCCCAGAATCGCCCGCTTTCTGTATACCTGCACATAAATTCAGGCAGTAGTTATTTGCGCATCTCCTGGATGTTTGCTGTGCCCTGTTCTTTGCTTTTCGTAGATCATTTCGAGGTCTTTCATTTGGGTTTCTTTTGTAAGCAAGCATGGCTTTCTGTTTAGCCTCAGTGACTGGTTCCATTTCTTCCAAATTTTGCTCATACCAGTCCTTACTTATTTTTCCTTTTATTCCATAGGCCAATACTGATGAGTTGTAAATTGCACCCATGAGTTTTGCCCATTTCGTATCCACACACAAACCATAAATTAAAGGATACAGAAAAAAGGACATACACAACAAAAAGCTATGAAACTACAATGCTCACACTCACATGGACTGTTAGCATTTAGTAATTAAGTTAGTACAGCACAAATGAAACAATCAGAAATCATTTGCTTGGAAAATGCTCCTTAAAATGCACTTCAACATACTTCAGTAGCTTTGTATGAATGTCATAAAATGCACCCTCAGCAAGCATTTCAATCAAAGAATTAAACTTTCCAGAATCAGAGTGAGAATTAGAAAAAACTAACCTTCAAGTATCCTGATAGCCCGGGAACAACCTGGTCACTTGGTTGTTTGCTGGACGTTGCCTCCGCCGCAACGTTTAAAGAATGTACATCAAAAACCGTTATGAACTAGAAGTCTTTTAAAGTAGCTGACGTGATGAATGTACAAAGTATTGAATGTAACTTCCTTGCACCATCAAGCAAGACCTCAGGGTAAATATTGCTCTTCTGAAATATCTCGTCCATTTCTTTCAGGTACACGAAATCTTCTCAACCTCTCCCCAATTTCTTACTGTTGTCCACTATGCCCTTATGAGTACATAGCAAACATCACCATTTGTTCTCACACTGCGCTGGCGAAAACGTCTTTCCCGAAGCTTCCCTGATAAAAATGGACATCGTGTCCCAGAATTGCTGCTTCCGCTTCAGGTCTTGGCTCTTACCGAACCATTCGTTATGAATTCTATAGAATTCAATAACTTCCTAGGTACCTTCCCTGTCCTACAATGGTTCAGGTGTGGGGCATTAACGAAAGGGTTCTTGGGTGCGAGGTGAATGGAAAACAAAGAACTCTTCCATTACCTCGTGGTCTGAAAACAACATATTATAATGGAATTTCCATATTCTTAAACATAATTAATATTCACAGTACAGTTTTACAATTAACAAATAATCTTACTTTGCATCACCTCGTCCCCATAAAAGTGGTTGCTGTTGCTACTGCACACGGTCGACGTTCAACGGTAACGGTAGCAACTGAAGATCAGCTACCTCACATGTGACTACAACCAGAAATGGGCCGAGAAATGTAGGAGCACTGCAAGTAGCAAGCGCAAAAGTTCTAGATCATCGTAGCCATGTATGCGTAGTAGCACCTTTTTTCTCATGCTGGCAAACTGCTCTCTGGCAACTGCTCAAACGAATTATTCAGTCAAGGCAGTGCGTCTGTCACATTTAGTAGTTAAGGTCCAGGCCCGAAAAACAGTGCAGGGGGTGAAATGGTAGTGGACCCTCCATGTAGTGCAGAGGGGTGACGCAAGAGGGCAGCAGCTGCCAACAGTGGCGAGCACCGTGTCCCCACGTAGTACTGACAGGTGCCGACAAAGGGCAAGTGCGGGGTGCAGAGCAGACAGGAAACGTTTTAGCGAAAGCCCTGGACTTTGCAGCACAAGCCCTGCCCATTGACCCCCCTCCGTGCCAACCGAGTGCACGTGTAAAGGCTTTGTCTGTGCCGAGTAATGATCTTTGGACGTCGTCACGTGTAGTCCATTGATGTGTTTGTTGCTTTTTGTAGAGTGATAATTTGCTTGTTTCCTCTTTTTTGTAGCCCACGTGTTTTACCATGGTCGATTGTAGAAGCAGTGTTGTGTTGTTAGAAGTACTTCTTAGCAGTTTGTGTAACTAAAACATTTAACCCTAGAGAAACAAGGTGCTAATCCCAAGACATAAATAACGAGGTGTGGTAAAAATTTACCCAACGTTTTTCGGATATATTTTTTCACAAAAGAGGTTCTGGAGGAACATTAGGTGATAATCACACAATATGAAACATTTATTACAAAGTATAGTTATGTTTCATAATTTGACAAAGCAAATCATAACTATAATATCAATGCATTTTATTGTATCATGGTTGTCATATGCAGAAATATGACACTGCACTTATTTTTTGCATTCAGTTACTCTTAGTTATGAAATTGCAAAACAATAGAATAAATCAAAACGCATAAGAATCATTGAAGGAAATAACATAAATTGGTAAAAAGTATAAAGCAAACAACTACAAAAAATAGTTCCTCATGTGAAAGGAAACACAGATTTCATAAATTATTTTCAAAATTTGATGATACTTTGAATATACCAAACTTTGAATATACCAAATATTTTCAAACTGAACTATTATGGCAACTTTGACAAATATTTTTCTGCTGGTCCTTGCACACTGGTTTCGAACACACACTTCATTCAAAGGAACTTTTCCAGTGTTCTTTTCGACTGCAAAGAAAGCATTGTCCACTTTTTAGATTGTTTCTGGTTGTGCTGCTGATCTTGGAATATCGCTCCCAATATGTGTCAAAATCTGTTCCACTGTTATGCGAAGTTCTTTGGGTAAATTTCTTCTCGTGATTCTGTCCTCCATTTTTGCTTCAATCAGCCCGAATGCCAATGACTTGAGAAAATTGCTTAGGCTGTTTGTGCCGCCATTATCCTTAAAGACGTGGGTATTTATTCCCGATGCATCTAAAAGCCCTTACGTGTATCGCATTGTCCAGCGCCTGGTTTTTCATGCTGTGGTCTTTTTGTGGCATAGTAAATCAAATACATGAACTCCCCCTTTATCATTGTAGCAAAGTATTATGTTAGATTTCTTCGTCTTCTCACCTATTTCACCTATGTCGTGCATCGTTGACATAAGAATGTTTTTATTTTTCTTCGGATTGTATGACTCAAACATTTTTTCTCTCCTGTATATGAATACAGATGAAGACACTGGCCTACTCTTGGTTTGAAGCAGGGATTCAGGTATTTCTGGTTTATTCTTGCGTAAGGTGGCAACCATTGTCAACTTTTTGTCAGCCAGTTTGTCGGCTACTTCACAAGATGCAAACCAGTTATCCATTGTAATGTTCCGGTTCGTTCCGTATACAGGTTCACATAATTTCATCACATATGTAGGAAATGAAACACATTTGTCCCTAGTCTCTTTTCCCAAATATGGAATTCCTGCATAAAAATAAGTCTTCACGTCACATAATGAAATTATCTTCAGCCCGTATTTGTCCGGCTTGCTTGGCAGGTACATTTTGAATGGGCACCTGCCTCTGAAGTTAAGGCGTGCCTTGTCAATGGTTAGGAGGGCAGAGGGAGTGTAAAATTCTTGACTACATTTGACAAACATACACCATAAATCACAAAATGCAGCAAACTTGTCTGCCGTTCTTCTTTGCAATCTGGTATGTTGGTCATCAAATCTTAGATTATCTATCAAAAACTCTAATCGGTTTTCCGCATAACTCCTCGGAAGAATGGGGACCTGTATACTACAGACCATGCATCCTTAAAATTCAGATGCACATTTTTTAGAGCTCCACTCATAAGTATACCAAATACAGCTTTTATATTGTTTTGGTTGGTATCTCCAATTAACCGTTGGGGTGACATGAATTTTTCCCTTGAATTAGCAATTTTTTGGTTTGTGTATGTAACTGTTGGTGAAACCGTGTCGCTAGTAAACATCATTTCAAATAATTTCAGGGGAGAAGTTTCGTTTATTGCCTTGTCTAGTGCACCAAGTGCATGTACCACTATATTCTTTGCTAGCACTCTCACACTTTTTGTGGAAGGGATGCGCGTTCCAACAATACCCATTTCTGCCATATAAAATTTTCCTTACATGGCTATCTCCTTCGCCTGATGAATCGACCTCAAATGGCGGTACATCGAATTCGTCATCCTCCTGGTCGTCTGATACTACCGTCTTCAGGTTCACTCACATCTTCGTCTGACTCACTCTAATATACGTTTTCAGCCTCTTGACACTCAAATTCTCTTATTATTCTGGGCTGGTAAGAGAGCCACCACTATGGGTTGTAACAGCGCCTACATTCACCTTCAACATTGTCACAGTTTTTGTTTTTGCTAGCTTAATTTCAGCTGTGAGTTCTGAAAGCATTGAGACAACCTTTTTCTTTTCAATTGACACTGCTTCTTGGTTCTTGCAAGTAGCATTTGTGCTTACTTGTGCAAAAACTGCTTCCCTCTCATCAATCATCATTAATCTCATATCATCAATCACGTCACCTCTGCTCTTCTTTTCTGTTTAACGTCATTGTCCTTCACAGAGCAGACATCATTAGATTTTGAAGGATGTTCTTCCCAACCACTGTCTACCTGTGTAATGAAGTCATCCATTAAAACAGACTTGTGCCTAGTACGAATGTCTTTTATTGTACTAGTTGCCTTTCCCTTCACTATCACAGTAAGCCTATCAAACAGCTTTGCAGTTACAATGTCGGTGCTGATATACCTTTTTTGAGCCGTTTCACTTCGTTCACATTAGCACGTACATATTTCAAAGCCTTGTGCATACTCTCCAGGTGCATGTTGGTATTGAGTCCAGCTTGCATCCTGTGACAATATGCCCAACAGTTGGCATTTTTTTCATAGTAGTAGTTGTTGTTGTTGTTGTTGTTGTTGTCTTCAGTCCTGAGACTGGTTTGATGCAGCTCTCCATGCTACTCTATCCTGTGCAAGCTTCATCTCTCAGTACCTACTGCAACCTACATCCTTCTCAATCTGCTTAGTGTATTCATCTCTTGGTCTCCCTCTACGATTTTTACCCTCCACGCTGCTCTCCAATGCTAAATTGGTGATCCCTTGATGCCTCAGAACATGTCCTACCAACCGATCCCTTCTTCTGGTCAAGTTGTGCCACAAACTTCTCTTCTCCCCAATCCTATTCAATACTTCCTCATTAGTTATGTGATCTACCCATCTAATCTTCAGCATTCTTCTGTAGCACCACATTTCAAAAGCTTCTATTCTCTTCTTGTCCAAACTATTTATCGTTCATGTTTCACTTCCGTACATGGCTACACTCCATACAAATACCTTCAGAAATGACTTCCTGACACTTAAATCTATACTCGATGTTAACAAATTTCTCTTCTTCAGTAACGTTTTCCTTGCCATTGCCAGTCTACATTTTATATCCTCTCTACTTTGACCATCATCAGTTATTTTGCTCCCCAAAAAGCAAAACTCCTTTACTACTTTAAGTGTCTCATTTCCTAATCTAATTCCCTCAGCATCACCCGATTTAATTCGACTACATTCCATTATCCTCGTTTGGCTTTTGTTGATGTTCATCTTCTATCCTCCTTTAAAGACACTGTCCATTCCATTCAACTGCTCTTCCAAGTCCTTTGCTGTCTCTGACAGAATTACAATGTCATCGGCGAACCTCAAAGTTTTTATTTCTTCTCCATTGATTTTAATACCTACTCCAAATTTTTCTTTTGTTTCCTTTACTGCTTGCTCAATATACAGATTGAACATCGGGGAGAGGCTACAACCCTGTCTTACTCCCTTCCCAACCACTGCTTCCCTTTCATGTCCCTCGACTCTTATAACTGCCATCTGGTTTCTGTACAAATTGTAAATAGCGTTTTGCTCCCTGTATTTTACCCCTGCCACCTTTAGGATTTGAAACAGAGTATTGCAGTCAACATTGTCAAAAGATTTCTCTAAGTCTACAAATGCTAGAAATGTAGGTTTGCCTTTCCTTAATCTTTCTTCTAAAATAAGTCGTAAGGTCAGTATTGCCTCACGTGTTCCAGTGTTTCTACGGAATCCAAACTGATCTTTCCCGATAGATTTTCATAGTAGGTCGTGTAATAATGATGAAATTCGGATGTATCTGGATCACTATAGAGCTTCTGGAGTGCTTTTTGCAGTGATTTTTCAGATATGGCAATGTCTCTTACCTGCATTAATGTCTTGATGAGCTTGTACACCCCAGTTCTCTTGTCCTTATGCAGAGCTTTATTGTTAATGTTGTTCCTCCGTGCTCTATCCACATGCCAGGTGCCGTTCGAGTATCTTTTTAGGATGCCCCATTGCTCTGTTCCAAGTGATTCTGCCAGATCTGACATGAATACTTTGGGCAGATCTGTCCAATCTGAGTCTTTACATAGTTGAAAAATATATTTAATACCTCAATCATTTCTGTTAGAAATGAGGAATGTACATGGAAATCCTTGCCTCATATCATCCAGTACTAGTATTGTGGTAAGTTCTAAATCGTAGCCATTTATACCATCTGTCCCATTGACACACATACAATCATTTCCATATTTTGCCAATAATTCACTTTGTGCTGTGTTCATTATTACTAACATGAAATCCTCGCTTGTCAATTCTGGATGTTAGTCAGTGATTATTTCTTGAAGCTTATAAGACAATGCACACGGATTATCACTTTCCTTAACTTCTTGCACCCAAGCTTAAACACTGATGGCATTATTTTGATGTCCGGCTGCCTTTGAAGCCAAATTATAAGAAGCTGCAAGGTTATGCAAGTCCTGCAATTTTGTGAGATGTACTCTCTTCGAATTTGAACGCTGCACTGTCGATCAAATTTGGTCAAGAACAATGGGGAACAGGATTGCTACAGCAATGTCTGCAGCTATGCTCTTATGGTGTCAGATTCAGATGACTTAAGTCTAGATTGTGTCCAACACATGTGGACACAAATTTGACAAGTCACTTTCTTTCCTTATAGAGGACTTTCATCTCTGCAGGGCACTTTCCATTAAATGTTACTACCTGCCATTTTGAGGTGTTTCATCCCTTCACCTTTGGAAACAAACTGACCTGAATAATGGCAAACATACTTACAGGTTGAGCAATTGTCGACAGGCTTTGTAACGGTGTTTGATGAATCTGGATTGTGTAGTATGTTCAATTTCCTCTTTCCACTTCAAAAATTCACCTTCACTAGTGAACTTCAGATTTCACACGTATTTGATGAGTGGCTTGCAAATGATCAATCCAACACTTTTTTGACTCTGCTTCAAATGTGCATGTCATACACTTCAACCTCTTATGCAGCTTCATTATGCCACGAATGTCTTGTTGGTCGAGTTTTAAACGTCTTTTACAAGTAAAACTCTTTCGCATATCTAGCACTGATAGGAATGTGAAGGTTCATTATTTGTAACATGAGGAACGATATTGTTCAACTGCTGTGGGTATGCTCTGGAAATATGCCGTCTCAGTCTTCCGATAATTGTATTTGTTTCCACGAACTTCACACTTAAAAGCACTCTTTTTTAAATGTTTTAATTACACACACACACACACACACACACACACACACACACACACACACACACACACACACACTGCTAAGAAGTACAAGATGGCAGTGGCTCTATTTCTGAGTGGAACAGGAAAGGAAACAGCAAGTACTGGTGGAGAGTACCCTCTCCATGTACCGTACGCTGGCTTGCAGACTACCTATGTAGATGTAGAATAGCATTTTACCAGGAAAAAACTCGGGGAATTTCAGGAATGTTATAAAATTCCAAGGAATTCTGTGATCTATTGTAGCATTGAAATTGAGTTTTGCAAATTGTAAAATACCTAATATTTGAAAGAGTGTTACTTACATTGATATTATTCCACATAAATTTGTGGTTGTTAAAAATTAGTAAAACCACTGCTTATGGCTGGTATATAGTACAGCTGAGATAAAGGAAAAGTCATTATTGTGGTACTCCGCCCATGCTGATGCTGTCCCCCCCCCCCCCCCCCCCCCCCCCCCCCCCCCCCCCTCCTCCCACCCACACCCACCTTTCCCTCTTAGCATTACTTTGTCAGCAATGTATTGACGCATTCATCATCCTCAAACCTGGAATTGTCAGGAAATTTTTTTCCAAGTTTGAGTAGCTTAGCACTACAAAATTATTAATACTGCTGTTTATTTTCTTTGCACTGAAGAGGTGATGCTGTTAAACTGAAATAAATTTGCAGGAGTTGCACTATTCTTCAATGTAATTTGCAATACAGCATGCGGAATAATGCCCTCCTTCAGATTTATTGAGGCTGCTGTGACAGTACAAAAGAAATTATCTATGTATTTGTTATCTGCAGTTACCTACATCTGAGTTTCTGCTCACTATATGTAAATACAGCATGTGTTCCATAAGTAATGTGACCAATTTTTTTCTGGCACAACGGTTAAAAGCAGTCCTGAAAGGAAAACATTGTGACACGATTGAAAGGATCCAGGCACATGTTACATCAGCTCTAAAGGATATTCCGGAAAAGGCATTCCAGGATGCCTTCCAGGCATGGAAACACCACCTCCAGAAGTGTATTGACACAGGAGGGTGCTATTTTGAAAATTTTTGAATGAATATATTCAGTAAATGATTTTTTATGCATCTGGTCGCATTACTTATGGAACGCACCTTGTATATGGAACTAAAACGATGTACCTACTCTGATCACTGTGAGAGCTTAGAGCTTGTATGTGTATGTGTTTCAGTGCAAATGATTGAATGTTTATATAACAACTCACATCTCATGCTTCGTTTTATTTTTGGTGTACAATATTTTGATTTAATTTACATAATGCCCACGTGATGTCATATCACTGTACTAATTTATTACATTTTGACACCCAGTGTAGGGCATAATTTAATGTACACAGTACATTCCTTTTTAATTTTTTGCGTTTACCAGATACTGTGTTGTTTTGTGTGACCTTTACTAAGCTAAGCAAATGCTGTTTTCAAGTTTTAGATCATTTTAGCCACAAATGTTGTAATATATTTCAACCACACTATCTGTGTTTCATAAACTAACTCGGTTCCCTGAAACTGTAAACATACTGAATTGTCTTATTTGGTTCAAAGCTCTAGAGAAAGATTTAAATTTTGGATTCACTGAGAAAAATGTTATTGTTTTCTTGAAGCAATTTTCGGAGTTTAATATTTTATTTAGTAAGCATTATTTGAACTACAGATATGATAGTCACTTACAACTTATTCCCACATTTGTTTTATTCAGATGTCTGTAATAGTTATAAGAATTTTACTGAGTTAATAAAAGTATATCTGTACAGAATTTGCTTCTTATTGACTACCCTGCCCATTTTACATAACTAAAATTACCCATTGGAAACATGAAGGGGTACCATTGAAAGCTGATCACTTGATAAGTAATTGTTAATGAACTGGTCATCCTAGCAGAGCTATACATGTTACAAATGGTGTTGCATTGCTTGTCAGTAAAAGTGCACAGTGCATGGTCCCAGCTCTCACCCATCGCAAAAATCCGACTTTTATAATGTGCTGCCTGTATCCTCAGTACCAGTGGCTGCCAGAGTTCTGAACTGGTGTTGTCATGAGGTCTATGCTGTACATAGTTCTTAATGTGTAGTTCTACACTGAACACCCAAGATGATTTCATCACAAGGATTCTTTCTGGTTCGTCAAAAATTCTCTGCAGTGTGAAAGCACACACTAAATTGAAACCAAACAATGGATAATCCAAGATGGAATAATAGTTATATTAAGAAAACGATAGTGGTACTATATACATGAGCTGTTGAGTCCCAGCTAGGCATAACAAAAAGGCTGCTATACATGGGTTTTTTGGCCAAAGGGTCTTCTTTGAATGTATAAAATACACACATTCATGCAACCACAACTGTCTCACAAATGAGCACTGTCTGGCCATGAACTTTTGTCCAAAAGCACTCACATGTATAGCAGTCTTTTGTTGGGCCTGTGTGCAACTCAGTATCTGGCTGTGATGGAACACGCATATCTCACAACTGACTACTAGTGTTACACATACGGTTACTGCAACAAGTATAAGCCTGAAGATTTAACAACATCGAAACTAGTTGCCAATAAAACCACCACAATACAGCTGGAGGAATTGTCATTTTTTAACATATATTATACCAGCTGATGTCCCAAGTTGTCAGTTTTAATTATGGATATACAAAGCTATAATTTTTGGATTTAAGAGATTTGGTGATGACGTCTGGAAGATTAACATAGAAAGTACATGGTCAGTTTGCTGCTATACACATATAACCCCAAGTTTGCAGAAACAGTTACATTGAAAACACCTGCAATGCTATAGGATTTTAGCATCAATTTCTTGAAACATCTTCAGTACCCTAATATATACAGAGTATCCCATGAGGAAAAGTGTTTTCAGGGATATGACAGCAATGCTTATTGGAACTAAAAACCCTCATGCAGACATTTTCTCTCCTCAGAGTAGCACATTTAATGTACCTTTGTTTATATGCTAGTTGTGTTCACATATATGCCTTACCCATCCAACCTCTTTGACATTACATTCTAGCCCAACATACCTCATTGCTTTCAACCTCTTTGCTCGAGATGTCTTTCTGCCACGAAACAAACTGTCTAACAATGCAATTATCCACGGTGTGTTGAGTGAAGTAGCGTTAAGGACAATTATCGGTCATGTGCTGGCTGAAATGCAACATATCTACACAGACGAATGTGCAGATGCAGTGTAGATTTACAGCTTCTGTGATTGTAGTGCCCCTGCTGCAGTCGAAGGATACAGTTATGGCTTTCTGGCACTTCAAATTCCTGATCGTATAGTGTGTGTACCATAGTTTTCAGGACTTTGTGCAAAACAGGTATTCTTCCAAATTCCCATTTCTTTCTGATTGTGCAGTTCAGAACCTGTAATTCAGTGTAGTCCTATCCACACAGTGGCTTTCTGCACATATCAATAGCCCCTCCAGCAATAGTTACATGTGGCAAACTTTTGCCCACTTCACGTACAGTGTGTTCACAATATCCAATTAGCGATAATGCCACACGTCATTTGCTTCCATTAAAGGTAATCACGGACGGTGCCAAACACAAAATAGAATCGACAAAGCACAGAACAATCATCCAGGATCACAAAATCCATACGCCACAGTGGAAATAGATTTCCAATTCATTTTTCAATCAGTCTCTGATGTGGCATAATCAGGAATACGTCGACAGGTCCAATCATTTTAGAAAAGTGAATGACAGTACAGAATTACTCGCATTTCTTGGAAAATCTGGTCACCACGCGGACTGCAATGTACTTCCAGCATGATGGATGACCACATTTTACCACACGTGAGGGGACACCTCTACCGCACTACCATAATCTCTGGACGGATCGTGAAGCACAATTAAGTGGCCACCAAAGATGCAGACCTTGTGCCATTAGATTTTTATTTGTCTGGATGAGGTCTCAGGTGTACAAAAGAAATGTGAATAAATGGGATGAACCACTCATTCAATACGTGAGATGAATCAGTCACATCGTGGACATGCTGCCCTCTTTAGGGAATATGCAGAATCACTCAGACAAACAGCACAACATGTTCTCCAAAGAGTGGATAAACACACTGAAGTTCAGTGAGATATTCATACATACATTGTGAGCTGTACAATAGCTGTAATGTGATATGTATGATAATGCTTCAGAGGTGAGTGTAACCTTACAATGCGATTAAGACAATAAGTAACAATGTACATTAAATGCGTTCTGCCTCTGAAACTGTTCAGAATAAGGCATACACCCATTTGAAGACACTTGCTTCAATCATATACATAATACTTATATAAAATACATACTTGCTGTCGTTTAGATGTAGCACTTTAAATACACTTTCTACCCGTATACTTGAATTTCAAACAGTTCTGGCCTTGGTACTTTCTGGCTGAGTAGATGTATTACTTAAAGTGTGTTTTGGTATTGAAATAGATGGGTTTTCATTTTTCTGCAGGTGAAGCTGATCACATACTAACTAAAAAACCACAAGTGCTGACAAATAAGTTTCACATATACAAGTTAATTATCTCATAGAGCCAACTGCTGTCTATCAAATGTTCAACTAAAAGGAAAAGGTTACAGTCCACTGGCACAAATTAACACAATTCAACAGACCGTCTCATGCTGAGTGCCAATTATCACATTAGACTTTTTATAAAAGTGTGAAGTACACGGTAGCTGCATCCAGAAAGGAAAGGAAATGAACTGTCTCAAAGTAATAGGACGTGATAAAGATGCCACTATTTGCACAGACTTGGTACTTAATGGTCAGACACAGTTCCCTTACCATTCATAACAGCAGATATTGCAGATAAACTCATCCAGGCTAGTTTATAAATTACCATCCTAATTATGTGCACCATATCATACTTTATTTCATTTAATACAGTTTCACTTGCCCAATTCTCTCTCTTTGTACAATACAATTTTTCTCATTTACCACTTTTGTCTTAGCATTTGTCTCACAACACAAGAGAATGTTAGCTCATTCAGCCATGCCCTTGAAATATGGCACCAAAATATACAGTATTTTGCCCAATTTATTTTTCTTCTCTGAAAAATTTGTGACATGCAGTTCACAAACCCAATGTCTCATATTTTGTACAGTTTAAACAGCTTTTAATTCAAATTTTAATGAAATAATTCTTCTCAGTTTAGTCTTACATGGAATGTTAGTAATTGTCATCTATGACAGCCTGTTGACACTGTTTGGATGCAAAGAGTTTAAAACCTTTGACATCACAAAATTCAAAACTGCACACATTTATCTTTGTAAATGATGCCAGAGTAACAGCCAAAAAAACCGTTGGTTAAATAATATTATGATGAGGGCAGATTGCTGCTCACCATAAAAACAACAAAATTGAAAAGCCTGTTATGTGAGACCTTTCAGCCAGAGCCTTCTTCAGAAAAGAAAATCTCACACACACACACACACACACACACACACACACACACACACACGGCCGAACTGGACACAATACATTGCAGGCTGTTAAACAAGGAATAGGTTCACAGACACGCAAATGGCTCGAAGACTTCTTAAGCTACAGAACCCAGTAGGTTGCCCTCGACGGCAAGTGTCCATCAGAGATGAGGGTATTGTCAGGAAATGAAATGATCGTACGGCATTGTTGGCCGGGAAGCCCCATGTGGGGAAGTTCGGCTGCCATATTGCAAGTCCTTTTTAGCTGACGCCACTTCGGCGACTTGCGAGTCAATGGCGATGAAATGATGATGGACACACAACACCCAGTCATCACGAGGCAGAGAAAATCCCTGACCCCGCCGGGAATCGAACCCGGGACAGAAGTGCCCCTGGGATGTGTGATAGGACTGCTATTATTCTCTTTATACATAAATGATGTGGTGGACAGGGTGGGGAGTAATATGTGGCTGTTTGCTGATGATGCTTGGGTGTAGGGTGAGCTTTCAAAGCTGAGTCACTGTAGGAGGATACAAGACGATGAAGACAAAACTTCTACTTGTGTGGTGAATGTAGAAAAATGTAAGTTAATGCGGACAAGAAAGAAAAACAAACCTGTAATGTTTCGATAAGTATTAGTAGCATCCTGCGTGACAGTCACGCCATTTAAATGCCTGCACCTAACATTGCAAAGCAATATGAAATAGTGAGAATTGTGGCAGGAAAGATGAAAGGTCAACTTAAGTTTCTTGGTCAAATTCTAGGAAAGTGTGGTACATCAGTAAAGACGACTGCGTATAGGTTGTAGTACAATCTATTCTAGAATACTGCTCGACTGTTTGGGATCCCTACCACATCGAATTAAAGTAAGACATTGAAACATTTCAGTGGCGGGCTGCTAGACTCCTTACTGGTAGGTTTGAACAATGTGCAAGTGTTAGAGATGCTTCGGGAACTCGAATGAGAATCCCTGGAGGGAAGGAGACATTGTTTTCGAGAAACACTATTGAGAACATTTAGAGAATTTTCATTTGGAGCCGACTGCAGAAAAATTCTGTTGCCTCCAACATATACTGCGCATAAGGATCACGAAGATAAGATACGAGAAATTAGGGTTCATGTGGAGGCATGAAGACAGTTTTTACATTGTTCTATTTGCGAGTGGAAAAAAATGGAAATATCTAGTAGTGGAACGGGATACCCTCTTATGTGCGTCGTAAGGGGATTGTGGAGTATCAGTGTAGATGGGGATGTAGAAATGCATCAAACGGGAGCAATAATATGGAGTGGGGCACGGAAGGTTTAGGGATAGCAGGGTGCAGCTGGGGACTCTGCGCTGTCTGGTGGAGTGTTCTGGGAGTAGAGGAGGCTGCCACGAGCAGCATCGGGAGACGGGAAGGGGTTGTGGGTGAGGGTGGAAGTATTCCAAAGAAGGCTACGCCCAATAGCTCTCGTGAACAGTCTTTTCGTCACGCCTGTCTGCAACTCGACGTTTCTTCCTTACGGTGAGCAGTGATCTACCATTTTGATAATACTTTCCTTACGAGACTTTCCATTTTTTCACAGTTAAGTAATAAGAACTACAGCGTTTTTACACAAGCATTAAATATTATACATCCATAATCTATACAGTCAGATGCACAACAAGAAAAGCAGAATTAAAACTAACACTTTACTTTATTTCCATCACAACTAATTCCACGATTGCTTGCAGAGTAAAAGCCACAAGCAGCACGTGTACCATCTCCACCGAACTCTTTATTTTTTCTTACATTCTAAGACTAGTGATGAATGCTCACTTTAGTTGTTCTTAATAAACTACAATTATTACATCTATTAGTATTGGAAAATTATATGCAGTGTAAGACTACATTAATGTCCACAGCTTCCAGTAGAGAGGACTGAACTGCACATATAGCATTCAGATAGACATCATAAAAATTGATTACCACAACTAGGCCTACTATGAATCTATTTTAAAATATGGAATGCCTTTTGAGGGATGGAAGCAGCACAAATACTACTTTATAAATGTTGCAAAAAGCACCAACACCAATTTTGAGAGATCTAACTTTGTAATCTTACATAGCAAAAGGGTCATCAAAAATGTGGAACAGTACGATGCTAAAAACGTATTCAATTAATTATTGTTAGCTACATTTTAGGAGCAGAGCTCTGAGGGAAGGAACGGGAGCACAGCGGGAAGTTGTCAACTAGAAAAGAGCAGCGAAAGTGTGCGAAGGTGGGGCAGGTCTGCCGTAAGGTCCCCCGTCACCGACTCCCACGGATCTCGTTCGGGTACTCCGAACTACTCTCCGCTGTGATCCGGCTCGCCACTCACCACCAGACTTTCGGTGTCGAAGGAACGCAAGTAAGGCTCCAGCAGGAAGGGAGTGGCAACACAGAGGTGGAGCGTCACTTCTGGCCAGGCGACCCGGATCCTGTATTCGCTGTCGTAGAGCAGCCGGAGGGTCCGCAGGCGGGGAATGCCGCTGCCGGCCGCCAGGAACTCTTGCATCGCGTCCACGCTGTTGCTACTCCACACCTTACGCCTCCACAGCTGCTCCTCCTGTTTCAGTATGCCGTGCCACTTCACGCACACCTGCGTGCTCCGCGCCATGTCGTCCGGCGACAGGTAAGAAAAGATTTCCAGTAAGATCTCGTCCGGCAGGTCGTAAATTCTGGCAGCTCTTTTCGTTCCCGGTGCCGTGCCGCCTGAAAAAATAAACGAGCGATCGGTACCTCTACGTCGAACGTGGCAGGTTAGGCTCTGCACCACTCTGTCCTCTTCGATTCCGTTCGTACTTTTAGAAGTTGGAGGTTAGAGCCCGGACGTCAATTTTCTAAACCACTACTACACAATTCTCGTAACTTTCAGAAAAAAATTAGTTAAAAATGCCAGTGTGCTGAAGTGCATAAAATGTAAACCACTTCAAGTTTTTTTTCTAAGAGATCTATCAGTGTCTGCGTGCATAGCATTCTAGCCTTAGACTCGTGCAACTGCATATTTGATCATAGCTGCTAAGGTTCAGTGACCGTTTCAGATCTTTGATTCAGATTTCCTCATGCAGTTTACCGAAATGTTGTTTTCCTGTCACATATTTGCTGTTTTCTTGTATGTCATAACAAACGTTTTTACGTTACAAAATGTATCTCTATTTAAAGCAGATAAATATGTAACTTCATCCTGTTATTATTAAAGCTTACGTTATGTCTGACTCAGCTGCATCACAATTTCATGTGTCTAATTTTGAATGCACAGTAGCCTAGTTGTTTCTGCGGCTACTAGATGGCGCTCGTAGCCGCGCCGTGTTTACTTGCCCACACTTTCTAATGTGGGCACCTCAGTCTCGTTGCAACCCTTGTTCACAGTACGAGCAGCCCTTAGCGGCTCGCCATCTCACAAGTGTTCGTGACACCGCCTTTCCGGCTTAGGTCTTTTTTAATATGTGACTTGTAAGTACTGCATCTTTTCGAGTCAGTACAAACTTTAATTTTATTAATGTACTATATACCTAATGTTTTAGTACAGTTAGTCTAATTCTGAAGACTACGCTCATAGTAGTGTCGAAACCAGGACAATTTTGACTTAATATTTGTGACCGAGGGCTTGTTTGTTACAATATGCATATTTGATCCTTGTTATGAGCAACTGTATTTAACCCCTACTTTAACTCTGTATTTCTAATCAGATGCAAATACCAATAACAAATACAGAATGACAAAATTAAATTTAGTGAGAGCAGGGGCGGGGGGGAACAGCACTAACATTAGATCAAAAAAATTTCTGAACGTGCTCACATACAATGGACGGGAATAGAAATTTTGAAGCTTAAACTCCTAAAATATGTGTGAATTTATCACACAAAAATTTCTGCTTCCTTGAGAAAATATATTAATGAGTAAATGGGTAGAGTTATAGCATTATTTCTGGCACTGATTTATGTAATGTGATGTTATTCAGTGTATTCACATTTCACTTACGAATTGCAGATACTTGTGTCTGTTCATTTTTGACCACATTCTACCTTAGGTGCTCTTTGGGCTGGTGGTGGCGTAGGGGTGCAGGGCTATCTCACTGTCAACTGCAGCCCCAAGGAATATGCCAGTCAGAAGATTCCTCGAACCCTAATCAACAATGCCGAAGAAGAAAACATTGAGCTGGGGTGTATTTTTTAAGCAGTCTCTTGTCTGAAGTCTCTGGCTAGAGTTCTCTAGTTCTCTTATCAGAGTATCACAAGGGCATTGTCTGTTATGTGATGTTATGTGACAGTGTCCGTAAACAAAGATATTTGTTAATGAAAACTCCAGTCGACCTATTTAAATAGAATGGGTACATAACAGTGTTACATACTGTAGTTCGACAAGGTCACGGGAGCACTAGATGAGTGTCACAGTTTACTGGAATATCTCTAACAAATTCGTAAGACACCCCCTGCTATGACGAGCAAAACTAGTAATAAAGGAAAGTTATGACTTGTGGCTGCACGACAATTTCATTTATAAAATAAAACACCTCATTATCTTTAGTGTTTATTCATACACACAGAGTATTAAAGGTAGTATTATTACAGACAGTTTTTTTCCATTTAATATCTAGCAAGTACCTCACTTGCATTTCAGTGCCACTTAAAGGAGAAAAAGTGTTTTTGTTTGAATTCAGTTTGTTGAAGTGCTTTTGGATATGCATTATTTTTTGTTTTTTCGTCTGGTGGATACAGGTTGTCCGACCCGTGAACTGACTCCGTCCAGCCAGCCGAGTGAGAAGCACTGATTTGCCACATGTACTCTACACATTTCTAGCAACTGGTGCTTTCTCGACAACCACTGGAAATGCGACTCCCTCCAGAATCGTCTGAATTCTGATAGCTTATCTGTTGGAATTGTTTGATTGTAACTGCACTCAGAGTCAATAAAGACTCTGGAGAAATCACCAGCACTGATAGATGAAAACTTAGGCAGAGAATTGTAGCTTGGACCACGTCCTATGGCCCATACGAAAATTACAACCGACGGCAAACATACTTTGTGTATTTCATGTAAAAATTAAACCAACTGGCAACTTCATTATCGAATATACTTATAATAAAACTGAAAAAGTGGTGTGTCTGTATACTGAAAATATTTCCCAAAACCTGGTTGCATGTGAGGTGTGGGGTTTAACAGAATACGATAAGACTATTTTTAAACATGCTAAACCCAAAAACTATGATACAAATCATTCCATGTAGGCTTTCACGGCCGGCGTCTTTATCAGTAAACTCTTCCGGGCTAAGTTGCCGTGGTCGATCTGTAGAACTTCTTCTCCCTGACGTTTCGTTCTCAACTACGGAGAACATCTTCCGAGGTGAGTCGAAAGATGTTCTCCGTAGTTGAGAACGAAACGTCAGGGAGAAGAAGTTCTACAGATCGACCACGGCAACTTAGCCTGGAAGAGTTTACTGATATGATACAAATTTTCACAGGTAACTTGAGCATAGGTTGGGGCAAAATTTTGGCTTTATTTCATCAAAATCCTACCATGGGAAAAAGAAGGGAGCCTGTTCAGTTTAGTAGTTCAGATGCTTACCTAAGTGACACGATCATCACGGCATGGTACACAAAATAACCATTTTTCAGAGGTTTACATCAGAGACAGAATTAAGATCTGCAATCTTATCTCTACAAATACACACTAACATTGAATTTACTTTGTAAGAATATACTAATCTTCTGATTTCACTTTGCATGTTAAGAACTTAATGAAATAGAGTTGATCTTTGCAACAGGTTTATTTATATTTGACTTCTTGACTAGGAAAATGAATTTATTGAGTTTGCTGCATCATTTGTGTGCCTACTTATTACGTTTTGACTGTTTTGTTTCCAAATAGAACATCCAGCAAACGGTTGAATCTTTCTTAGTAACCTAGAATGGCTTGGAGACCAAGAATCTGATGAAGATCATGTGGCATGTCATGTTGCAGCTTGAGAACACCAGGCTTTAACTCATTCTTTGGAAACTCGTCCTGAAAGCGAAGTGTGTTGTAACTGATTGAGAGCATCATGCATTACCTCGCTCCTCTGTATAAGTTATCCAACAATAGATAATTATAGCTAACCGCACGAAGTGAGAGCGGGTACCTTCTGTATTTACTAGAATATAAGCCGCACTTTTTTTCCGGTTTTTGTAATCCAAAAAACCGCCTGCGGATTAGAATCGAGTGAGAAGGAAGCAGAAGTTCTGAAAAATGTTGGTAGGTGCCGCCACACTAACTTCTGCCGTCGAATATATGTAGCGCTACACAGGCATGCTTTGCAGGCACAAAGATAAATACTGGCAGCAAAACCTCTGTGTCAGCAAATAAATTAAAAGAAAAGGTAGAAGAATGTAAACATTATGCCATGTATTCTTTCGTGTTTGCTGCTATCTCATTTAAATCCTGTCTGCGTAATAAACTACGAAGCTAGAGTGAGACAACAGCAACCACGGAAGAATATACATCATATGTCATGTTTATATTTGTATTATTCTTATGCTGAACAGTGATACAGTCAGAAATGAAGCACGGCAACTGACTAGATTTTTATATCTACTATGACTAATTTCTGTGCATAATGTAATGTACTAAAGAGACATCTGCAAAGATTTTGAAACAGAGAAAATTTTTCGCTAAACTCTCGTTCAGAACATCATCTATCATACGCAGTCTATTATTTGGTTCTTGTTGATCATTATCAAAGAAAGCAGCAGTGTAAGTAACAACAAATAGCAGTCTCTTGCCATTGTTTCACTTGTAAGACAATTCCTCTCTTTTTTTTTTTTATATTGTAAACGGCGGTAGCGCGCACAAAAGCGAGCTATGCCGCGAGTGGCTACAGGTCGTAAACACTCATTATCAGAATGCAAAAGAAGGGTACCCGTATAAATACGGACGGAGCGCCTGACACATAGCAATGGCTACTTGGTAAATCTTAACTGTTAAGCTTACGACTCGAACCAAACTACTGTAGCTGTATCTTCATCCATTCAACCTAAATTGTGTCTCGTGTTACAATGGACATCTTTGTTCCGATTTGGAGGTGTGGTCTAAAACTGTTCTCTCCCCTTGAATTTCGAGTCTCAAATTCCAGGTGCGGCTTAGAATCGGGAAATTTTTTTTTCCTTCATTTAGACTCTCATTTTTCAGGTGCGGCTTAGATTAGAGTGCGGCTTACATTCGAGTAAATACGGTAGTCACCAAACAGTGCCACTTCTGCAGAAACCAATTCATCCACCATACAATAGGACCCAGTGTTTCTACAACATAAAAGTTGTTCATTTAGTCCACCATACTTTTGTGGAAAATGCTTTTCCTGTAGAACTAAGAGCTGTGTAGTTCTTTCACTGCTAGGAATAAATTAATCCAATTCAACAATCAAAAACCATTAATCACATCCCTGAAAATGTTGCTGCACATTCAGAATCCTTTCTGCTTAACTGAAAAATAAAATATTGGCTGGGGTCACCATCTTACAAATAAAAATAGCACTACCTGTCTCCTTATTTGCAACTGAATCAGTAAAAGACACCTCCACAATTACAGAGAACACATGTTGTTGTGGTCTTCAGTCCTGAGACTGGTTTGATGCAGCCCTCCATGCTACTCTATCCTGTGCAAGTTTCTTCATCTCCCAGTACCTACTGCAACCTACATCCTTCTGAATCTGCTTAGTGTATTCATCTCTTGGTCTCCCTCTATGATTTTTACCATCCACACTGCCCTCCAAGGCTAAATTTGTGATCCCCTGATGCCTCAGAACATGTCCTATCAACCGGTCCCTTCTTCTAATCAAGTTGTGCCACAAACTCCTATTCTCCCCAATTCTATTCAATACCTCCTCATTAGTTATGTGATCTACCCATCTAATCTTCAGCATTGTTCTGTAGCACCACATTTCGAAATCTTCTATCCTCTTCTTGTCTAAACTATTTATCATCCACATTTCACTTCCATACATGGCTACACTCCATACAAATACTTTCAGAAAAGACTTCCTGACACTTAAATCTATACTCGATGTTAACAAATTTCTCTTGTTCAGAAACACTTTCCTTGCCATTGCCAGTCTACATTTTATATCCTCTCTACTTTGACCATCATCAGTTATTTTGCTCCCCAAATAGCAAAACTCCTTTACTACTTTAAGTGTCTCATTTCCTAATCTAATTCCCTCAGCATCACCCGATTTAATTCGACTACATTCCATTATCCTCGTTTGGCTTTAGTTGATGTTCATCTCATATCCTCCTTTCAAGACACTGTCCATTCTGTTCAACTGCTCTTCCAAGTCCTTTGCTGTCTCTGACAGAATTACAATGTCATCGGTGAACCCCAAAGTTTTTATTTCTTCTCCATGGATTTTAATACCTACTCCGAATTTTTCTCTTGTTTCCTTTACTGCTTGCTCAATATACAGATTGAATAACATTGGGGATAGGCTACAACCCAGTCTCACTCCCTGTATTTTACCCCTGCCACCTTTAGAATTTGAAAGAGAGTATTCCAGTCAACTTTGTCAAAAGCTTTCTCTAAGTCTACAAATGCTAGGAACGTAGGTTTGCCTTTCCTTAATCTTTCTTCTAGCCACAGAAAACATTTGCTCGCGTAGCATTGTAACAGAGGAGAATTAAAACGTCCTTTCATATTCTTGTAGCAACCTAGCTGTCACTTACATCATCATTTGAGTAGCTGACAACTCCCATTATTACACAGCATATCTTCTGTTACACATTGTACATACAAAGGTCTGTGTCGTGATCTACGGTGGCAAGACAATGAAGCTTGCACACTGCTGTACTTCTCATCTAAGCAATTACAGGCGAGAGGAGTTAGTGGTAATGCAATAGACACTGATGGAAAAAAAAAAAATCTCAACACCAAGAAAGAGTTGTGCAACATAAATGGAAGCTCACACGAGTGTGTTTCAACATCTGAAAGATGACGCCTGTTCAAAAGTTCGCACCTGTCACATTAAGGCAGTAGCGGTCAGAAGTGTCTGACAGTGAGTGACTTCCGGATATGCGACATTCAGGCAACAAGCGGCAGCATCGGGTGATCCACTCTGGTCCCCTGCGTGCGAGCAACCACCTCTCGTTACAAGACTGCTACTAGAGCTGACCAGCTGTTTCTACAAAAAGGCACCACAGAATATTGTAGCTCAAGAGTAAGGCAACTAAATTAGCTTCACTTAGGAAAATAAGGTGATAAAGGAGAACTGTTCATGAAATTTATGAAGGAAGAAATGTTCATGGAGAATTTCATAATTTATATCATCAACTACAAATATCACCAGACAAATTCTTCGAATATAGGTAGATGAGCAGAGAGATGTTTGACTATCTCAAAATAAAGACAAATGCTTCTCATATGACAGATAACTTTAAACAGCTGATAGGTGCGGAAGAATGACTGACTACGTAAATACAAAATTATGAGTGATGTTCCACAGGTGGTGTCTGTTGCATAACAGTAGTGTATGAATATCAAGAGCTCAGATGGAAACCCAGTTCTAAGCAAACAAGGGAAAGCAGAAAGGTGGAAGGAGTATATAGAGGGTCTATACAAGGGCGATGTACTTGAGGGCAATGTTATAGAAATGGAAGAGGATGTAGATGAAGATAAAATGGGAGATATCATACTGTGTGAAGAGTTTGACAGGGCACTGAAAGACCTAAGTCGAAACAAGGCCCCGGGAGTAGACAACATTCCATTAGAACTACTGACGGCCTTGGGAGAGCCAGTCCTGACAAAACTCTACCATCTGGTGAGCAAAATTTATGAGACAGGCGAAATACCCTCAGACTTCAAGAAGAATATAATAATTCCAATCTCAAAGAAAGCAGGCGTTGACAGATGTGAAAATTACCGAACTATCAGTTTAATAAGTCACAGCTGCAAAATACTAACGCGAATTCTTTACAGACAAATGGAAAAACTGGTAGAAGCGGACCTCGGGAAAGATCAGTTTGGATTCCGTAGAAACACTGGAACACGTGAGGCAATACTGACCTTACGACTTATTTTAGAAGAAAGATTAAGGAAAGGCAAACCTACATTTCTAGCATTTGTAGACTTAGAGAAATCTTTTGACAATGTTGACTGCAATACTCTGTTTCAAATCCTAAAGGTGGCAGGGGTAAAATACAGGGAGCAAAACGCTATTTACAATTTGTACAGAAACCAGATGGCAGTTATAAGAGTCGAGGGACATGAAAGGGAAGCAGTGGTTGGGAAGGGAGTGAGACAGGGTTGTAGCCTGTCCCTGATATTCAATCTGTATATTGAGCAAGCAGTAAAAGAAACAAAAGAAAAATTCGGAGTAGGTATTAAAATCCATGAGAAGAAATAAAAACTTTAAGGTTCACCGATGACATTGTAATTCTGTCAGAGACGGCAAAGGACTAGGAAGAGCAGTTGAACGGAATGGACAGTGTCTCGAAAGGAGGATATAAGATGAACATCAACAAAAGCAAAACGAGGATAATGGAATGTAGTCGAATTAAGTCGGGTGATGCTGAGGGAATTAGATTAAGTTTCTCATTTCCTAAAGTAGTAAAGGAGTTTTGCTATTTGGGGAGCAAAATAACTGATGATGGTCTAAGTAGAGAGGATATAAAATATAGACTGGCAATGGCAAGGAAAGGATTTCTGAAGAAGAGAAATTTGTTAACATCGAGTATAGATTTAAGGGTCAGGAAGTCGTTTCTGAAAGTATTTGTATGGAGTGTAGCCATGTATGGAAGTGAAACATGGACGATAAATAGTTTAGACAAGAAGAGAATAGAAGCTTTCGAAATGTGGTGCTACAGAACAATGCTGAAGATTAGATGGGTAGATCACATAAATAATGAGGTGGTACTGAACAGAATTGGGGAGAAAAGGAGTTTGTGGCACAACTTGACTAGAAGAAGGGATCGGTTGGTAGGACATGTTCTGAGGCATCGAGGGATCACCAGTTTAGTATTGGAGGGCAGAGTGGAGGGTAAAAATCGTAGAGGGAGACCAAGAGATGAATACACTAAGCAGATTCAGAAGGATGTAGGCTGCAGTAGGTACTGGGAGATGAAGAAGCTTGCACAGGATAGAGTAGCATGGAGAGCTGCATCAAACCAGTCTCAGGACTGAAGACAACAACAACAACAACAACAACAACAACAGTGTCTTAAGTTAGGAATTGGGATCATAATCTGGTCCTGCATTAGGCCCCACCACACTCACTGCAAGAAGAAAGTTTGCAGTGAAAGTGAACAAGGGCAACAGAAAAGAAAAAACTCCAGCTGCATCCACAAACAGCATTAACCGTCCCTGTATTGACCGATCGAGTGCGACAGTCACGGACCGCCATCCCACAAACTGATATCCGGTAACTGTACACCACAGTTAATGCATGTCCGCATTCAACAGTCTGGTATAACACAAGTGTTCACGGAGAGTATTTCGGAAGTCACAAAGAGGAAGTCATTTGTGATCGACCAAGTGTATGATTGCCGTACAAAAAACTGTAATAACCGAATACACAGGGTGTTACAAAAAGGTACGGCCAAACTTTCAGGAAACATTCCTCACACACAAAGAAAGAAAATATGTTATGTGGACATGTGTCCGGAAACGCTTACTTTCCATGTTAGGGCTCATTTTATTACTTATCTTCAAATAACATTAATCGTGGAATGGAAACACACAGCAACAGAACGTACCAGCGTGACTTCAAACACTTTGTTACAGGAAATGTTCAAAATGTCCTCCGTTAGCGAGGATACGTGCATCCGCCCTCCGTCGCCTGGAATCCCTGATGCGCTGATGCAGCCCTGGAGAATGGCGTATTGTATCACAGCCGTCCACAATACGAGCACGAAGAGTCTCTACATTTGGTACCGGGGTTGCGTAGACGAGAGCTTTCAAATGACCCCATAAATGAAAGTCAAGAGGGTTGAGGTCAGGAGAGCGTGGAGGCCACGGAATTGGTCCGCCTCTACCAATCCGTCTGTCACCAAATCTGTTGTTGAGAAGTGTACGAACACTTCGACTGACATGTGCAGGAGCTCCATCGTGCACGAACCACATGTTGTGTCGTACTTGTAAAGGCACATGTTCAAGCAGCACAGGTAGAGTATCCCGTAAGAAATCGTGATAACGTGCTCCATTGAGCGTAGGTGGAAGAACGTTGGGCCCAATCGAGACATCACCAACAATGCTTGCCCAAACGTTTACAGAAAATCTGTGTCGATGACGTGATTGCACGATTGCGTGCGGATTCACGTCAGCCCACACATGTTGATTGTGAAAATTTACAATTTGATCACGTCGGAATGAAGCCTCATCCGTAAAGAGAACATTTGCACTGAAATGAGGATTGACACATTGTCGGATGAACCGTTCGCAGAAGTGTACCCGTGGAGGCCAATCAGCTGCCGATAGTGCCTGCACACGTTGTAAGCGGTACGGAAACAACTGGTTCTCCCGTAGCACTCTCCATACAGTGACGTGGTCAACGTTACCTTGTACAGCAGCAACTTCTCTGACGCCGACATTAGGGTTATCGCCAACTGCACGAAGAATTGCCTCGTCCATTGCAGGTGTCCTCGTCGTTCTAGGTCTTCCCCAGTCGCGAGTCATAGGCTGGAATGTTCCGTGCTCCCTAAGACGCCGATCGATTGCTTCGAACGTCTTCCTGTCGGGACACCTTCGTTCTGGAAATCTGTCTCGATACAATTGTACCGCGCCACAGCTATTGCCCCGTGCTAATCCGTACGTCAAATGGGCATCTGCCAACTCCGCATTTGTAAACATTGCACTGACTGCAAAACCACATTCGTGATGTACACTAACCTGTTGATGCTACGTACAGATGTGCTCGATGCTAGTACTGTAGAGCAATGAGTCGCATGTCAACACACGCACCGAAGTCAACATAACCTTCCTTCAATGGGGCCAACTGGCGGTGAATCGAGGAAGTACAGTACATACTGACGAAACTATAATGAGCTCTAACATGGAAATCAAGCGTTTCCGGACACATGTCCACATAACATCTTTTCTTTATTTGTGTGTGAGGAATGTTTCCTGAAAGTTTGGCTGTACCTTTTTGTAACACCCTGTATGTTCCTGGGTACGGGTATCCTGTTTTTCTCAGTGAGTGTTCAATGTTGGTGAGTGTGGATTCACTGGCAGAAAGGAAGACCTCGGAGAATAGCATGGAGCCAGTAACTAGCTGGGTAGTACTATTTCAGTGGACAAAATGGTGTTGGCTAGTGTTAATTCACTGCAATAAATTTCATCGCCTTTCCTATATATTTGAGAGCGGAGTCTTTGTGTGACTCTTTCCCTATTGACTCTTTGAAGTGTATTCCTTTTTGGTCATTGTGGGGATTAATGGTGGGAGTTTGCTAGTGTCCAGTCGGAGGTGATGTGTTGAACTGTAACAGTGTACGTATCCCACTACATTGATAGGACCTGAGTATCTTTCTTGAAAGTAGTCAGACAGCTACAGGGCTTTTAATTATTGACTTTTGAGTTGCCGGAATTTTAATCCCGTAATGTTGGGCAAAGCAAGGCTAGCAATCTTTATTTTTACATGTGTAGCAATGCAGGGAATTAATTGGGTGTTACTATGAATGTTTTTGACTAAGTCCACATAGTAGCACCACACATATTTTGTCTCTCACAAAGCACATCGCATGTCGATTTCAGCCTCCACAACTAATGTGTTTTTTGTGCAGCAGCGTGCAAACTCCGAAGAATGAATGAAAGGAATGTTTCAAACCTTAGGAGAAACAAAAGAGTGATGGTAAATTACATTAAAAAGAAAACTTTCAGAACCAATGTATAAAAGTCTCAAGGACAATCCCTGCAAAATTGTAAAAACACATTATCAAAGAGTAAAATAAAATCAATAAGACAGAACTGGATCCTCTTTATTCTGCAAATGATGTAATTATACTGCAAAAGTAGTTGATGTAATATATTTTTTTAATTATTTCAAACCAAGAGAATTAGTGCAACCTGCATTCCGTAGGAATGTTACTGTTCCAAGCATGGCCATAGTACACAAATAAAATTTCTGGAGATCCAAGCACAGCATTTTACTGCATGTATACATGCAGTTTTGTTTGTGTTTTTGATGGAGGGGCACGGGGGGAGTGCAATTTTTTTTTTCATTTTTTTCCTTGCCTCCATTTATCAGTCAGAAGCCAATTTTTAAAAGTTTTCACAGAAAAAAAAAAATCAAAAAATTTTATGCATATCATCATTTCTCAAAATATTTGCTTTTCAAAGTTACACTCTTCTGTATGCGTCCAAATTAGCAAAGGAAATGTTTTGTTCACTCTGATGCTGATACCTCAAAAATGTGCTTTCAGAAGGGTGCAACAGTGTTCTTTTAATGACGAAAATCTCCATCCGTGTGCATTCCTCATTTAATAGGAGGGCAACACAAAGCCGTTAGGTGATAAATCGTGGCAACGGGACAGTAATTCGATATTTCCCTCTGCCATATAGTCAGCCGTTTGACATGCTGTGGGACAGCTGGCACTCTCATTGTCAAGAATGATGCAACGTGTCAGCTGTTTCACCTGATTTCATTGCTGGCCTGTGGCAAACAAACTGTTGTGTACCTTTTGGCACTGTTCTTCAATCACAATCGGTGCTCAATCTCTGACTCACATTTTGTCTCCCGTTTAGCAGTTCCGTATCGAGTTTGCATTTTCTCCGCCACACGTTTGGAGCATTTTCTTACTCCAAGTTTTTGAGTATCTTGCAATATGGAACAAATCTTTTTCTCACCTAATTGTCCACGCAAAAGGTATTTCAGTCTCTGATATGCTTAAGGATGCTTACCACTCGGCAATTCCCGTAAATTTTTTTATTGACAGCATCCACCCTTTTGTAGTAACTACCAATTTTCACTGACATTCAAAATATTATTACTGGTGGAAGCACGACTGTGAAGAAAACTCTACAAACCAACTGCAAACAGTCATTTTTTAAGGTGATCTTCTACGATTGCAGAACAGGAGACATTGTTCCCATCTTCAAGAAAAGCAAAAAAAGACTTTGTAAAAACTACAGAGCAATAACCCTTATGAGTCATACAGCCAAGATTTTTGAAAGAATTTTACTGAATCGAATAAGTGAAAAGATAGAAAAGGAGCAGAGTGAAGAACAGCATGGGTTTAGGAAAGGAAGAAGCACGATCGACCTGATATTTTCTATCCGTCAACTGATGGAAAAAAGTTGGGAGTGTAACAAAAGGGTGATAATGGTTTTTATAGACATAGAAAAGGCATATGACTCAGTTAACAGGGAAAGACTCGGGGGAAGAAACGAAGAAGATAGATATAGAAGATGGTTACATTAATGTAATAAAGACAATGTATGGAGGACATAATTGTAGAATTAGGACACTACGGGGAACTCTGAATGCTTTGAAATAAGACAAGGACTTAAGCAATGAAGTATTCTATCTCCTGCATTTTTTAATGTTGTGATGGAGGGAATGAACAGGGCAGTTAAAGATATAGTAAAAGAAAAAGACAAAAAGATGATTTTTGCAGATGATATGGTATATGGGGTGATAAAGAGGTAGATGTACAGTTACAGCTTGATGCGTGGAAGGAAATAATGAAAAGGTATGGATTAAAAATAAATAAAGATAAGAGTGAAATAATGGTATTTGGAAGAGAGAAAGGGATCAACGGAAATATTACCTTGAATGGAGAACCCCTCAAAGTGGTAGAAAGTTTCACTTATATAAGGAGTGAAATATCCAGGGATGGAAGAATAACTAACGAAATTAATAGGAGGTTACAGAAGGGAGGCAATTTCTACCAAACAATAAAACACCTGATTTGGAATACGGAAGTTTCAGAAAAAGCAAAACTCCTTATGTATAAGAATTATTACTTCCCTATTGTCACCTATGGTGGGGAAACATGGACAATGACAGAAAGGAACTGGAGCAGACAGCAGGCAGGGGAAATGAAATTTCTTAGAGCAGTTAAGGGAAAAACAAAAATGGACAGAGTAAGGAATGCAGAGATTAGAAAGGACCTTAAACAAGAAAGTATGAGAGAAGAAATTGAAAAAAAGAGATTAAGATGGTATGGGCATGTTAAAAGGATGCATGGGCAGACTCTCCCCAAAATTATGGAAGAACTAAAGATGGATGGGAAAAGACCTAGAGGGTGCCCAAGAACACGGTGGAAAATGGGAGTGAGAATATCTGTAGAAAGGAGAGGTGTGACCTGGCAGCAAGAGGAGGAAGAAAAGTGGTGGGAGGACCGAGCCAAATGGAGAGGACTCATCAGCACCCAGACCCGGCAGTAACTGGAGCGGGATTCGTATATAGACGGATAGATAGATCTACTACTGGCAGTTGAAAAAAGCATTTTGAGGTCTGTTGTTGTTCTGCTTGCCACAATCACATCAACTATCAATCCGTAACACTGCAAAGGGACACGAAGTGGAATGGGCGCATAAGCTCGGTTGTGGTTCTGGTGTATGGTCGACTTGGATTTATGGAAATAATTCTGGGAAAGTGTAGCTCGTGTATAAAAGAGACCGTGTAGAGAACAATTGTGGGACTCATTCTCCAGTACTGCTCAAGTGTTTGGGATCAGTAGCAGCAGTTCATATTAATGCCTTACCATAAAATTCCGAGTTATCTTGTTTTCATTATTTTGACAGAAACTTACAATTCGGAGTATACTCGGGAAACTTAAGAGTAGACCTCTGAAAACATAAAATCCTGCTAGTATCCATTTCAGCACTGATAGTTAAGTGTTTGGCCACTAGAGAGCATCCGGTCCTGCATTTGTAGCCCGGCCGTCGCGTTTCAGTTGAGGTGCTCACCGCTAGATGTCGTCTTTACTGCATGCAGCTGTGGATACTCGAAAACAAAACATATCCTTTCAACCTCTCTCCTGTATTATTGTTTACACAGTGCTTTCAGAAAAGAATCACAATAGTGATCCTGAGTTGATAATGAATTTAACAGCTCAGAAAACGAATAAGAATGTCATGTCACTTCATCGGAGACTGTAACTGATGACAGTTCGTCAGTCGAGTGATAAGTACTCGCCAGCTGTATGAGATAAATACTTCCACTGAACTACAGCTATCTCTTCCGAGATTTATGTTCATAGGAAACAATTTTGAAATACATGATTGGACTTCATAGCTACACAGAAACTAAAAATGACTTCAAGTTACCTGATATTTTGCTCAAAGCCCAGTGCACGAGTATACTTGGGATTTTATTATTGGTGATGTTCAAAATTTTGTAACTCAATATTTTGAGCTTTAAAACCTGTCTTTAAATGTTTATATGCAATATCATTCATTATAGGAGGTTTTTCATTAATTAAAAAATATTTTCTGGAACATGATTTGAGGAAACAACTGTTAAGTTAACGGGTCAAAAGAAGATGTGGACACGTACTGCTATATTCTTTGCAGGTAGGTTCAATCCACACACGAGTATTACGGAAACGCAGTGCACCATACAATGGCTAGTGGAAAATGTAGATACAGATGAAAGAGTGAATGGAAGGGTCAATTAGTGATGACCCTCCAGAAATAAATCATAAGAAATTAATATTTGCGATTAAACTTACCTGATGCCATGTTTCCAGAAAGTATTAAGAGACACAGTTAAATTCCGCAAGAATTCTGGTTTGACGTGCTCACATTTCGCACTTTTCTGTCGACTTTTTATTCCAAATTGCTAGTGCCATATGTATCGACACTTTCATCCTCGTAGCGCCTTCACTGAAAAATTTATGTTTTCAAATTAATTTCACAAATAGATTTGGGTCAAATAACTTTCATTAATAACTTGAAAATAAAGGATTTTTGGACATATGTTTATACAAAAAATTTTGTCTTGGTGTAAGAAACCATTTCCCAAACTCTGTAAAAGTATATCCTAATCTTGCCAGGTAAAATAAATTCATAAAGAAAATACACTATCAATGGAGTATCTAATATTTCAGCAAAGTGTTTTAGTGTTGGGAGCAGCATAAAATTCCTGGTTGTTTATATTCAAACCATATACTGTAATGTGGCAGACCAAGAAACACTACATTGATGTGATCGACATCAGAAACGATGGCTTTCCACAGGCAGTGAAACAACAAATGTTTTTTAATTACTATTAACTTCACCATTCTTAACTGTAATAAACAGAAGTCTACCAGTGTCATTATACTTTAAAAGCACACACGTGGGTAGCATAATATCATTATTTTATAGCGGGGATATTTGAGAACACAACATGAGAACAACTTAGAAATTTGTATGAGGTATTTATCAAATGTTTAACTGTAATGAATTGTTCAGCTTTGATCCTTATTATGCAAAACAGTCATACAAGCAATAATTTAATTTAAATTTAGGCTAAATTAATTTATTGCAACTTTAATCACACTGAGATTTAGTCTCACAGTTAATGACTGTAGCATATCATTTGTGTCTGTACGATTATGTATATAAGGAAAATGCCCCCCCCCCTAAAAAAAACAATTATTAAAGTGATTAACTTATTAAAAAACTTCATCCGGGGCACAGAACATTTTGGGTGTGAAACATGGAGCCTAGGGAAGAAGTAAATGAAATCAAGATAAAAAGAATACACAGGCCTACCAATCGTGAAATCTCCCAAAGAAGTGGCGATGAGACAACACTGTGGAAAACAACAGAGAAAAAAATGACATAAGGGTAGCTGTCACGTAACATGTCACAAACATTCTAAAAGGAGCCAAAAAAAGACACAGAAATGGCAAGCAAGACTCCAATCAGCATTTTTAAAACAGACCATAAATAAAAGAATAGAAACTCTCTGTAGGATTATTAACAATGTAGGGAAATATACACTGTTACTTACTGTAAATATGACATGATAAGTTTCAGACAGGCACAATTATAAGACACTTAGAAAAGCTTATGGCCACAGTGTTCATAAGCAAAATAGAAACACACACCATTCATTTTCATAAGCAAGCACACCTCACGCACCCACGACTGCCAATTCTGTCAGCTCGGACCTGAATGCAACTATCACGTGGGGTGGAAACAGCAGCCTGGAGGGGGCGGGGAAGGTGAAGTTATAGTTGTGCATGGGTGTGAGGACAGAGGAACAGGTGCAGTGTCAGGAAGTTCTGAAGCAGGAATGTGAGGAAAAAAATGTGAAAGAGGAGAGGAGTGGCAGAAGATGGGTGGGTGTATTCACAGAGGGCAGCACACCGACAGGGCGAGAGACAAGAATGGGGAGGAGATGAGAGATTAGGGGGGATGGAAACTGTTGGACGGAGTGTGTGGAGACAGTAGGTTACTGTAGGTTGAGGCCGGGATAATTACGGGAGCGGAGAATGTGCTGCAAGAATAACTTCCATCTGCGCAGTTCAGGTGAGCTGATGTCTGAAGGGAGAATCCACAAGGCTCGGGTAATGAAGCAGCCACTGAAATTGAGGATGTTATGTGCAGATGCTTGTTGTCCACAGGGTGTCAGCTTTCATCTCTGCCACAGATTGGCAGTGGCTGTTCATCACGGTGTACAGCTGGTCGTAGCCGTACCGATATAAAAAGCAGAGCTGGCAAATGACGTGGCTGCTTTCATAGGTGGCACAGCCCCTGATGGGGTACAATAAACCTGTGACAGGATTGGAGTAGGAAGTGACGTGTGGAGCGGCAAAGTGATGAACTAGGATGTTGTGGAGGTCAGATTGGTGACAGAACATCATTTTAGGAGGGTGGGAAGAATTTGGCCCAGTTGTTCCTCAGTGAGGACATGATGACATGTATTTGAAGCCCTGGCGAAGGATGTGGTTGATTTGTTCCGGTCTAGGGTGGTATACTGCGATATGATACAGGAGTCAGTAAGTATGCTGAAATGGAGTCGGCTTGTAACAAGTCTAGATTGAGATCTGCTAACACGACTGAAAGCAACCAGCCTAGAAACTGGAAGAACGGAAGTAGCAATACCACTTACCTTCATACGTATATTAAAAGAGGAAGAAGGTATTGTCCCGAATAAATCTCTCAGTACAGCAAAGAGCGAGTTCCAATATGAAACTTCCTGGAGGATTAAAACAGCCGGCCATAGTGGCCGAGTGGTTCTAGGCGCTTCAGTCGGGAACCGCGCTGCTGCTGCGGTCGCAGGTTCGAATCCTGCCTCGTGGGTGGATTTGTGTGATGTCCTTAGGTTAAGTTAGGTTCAAGTAGTTCTAAGTCTATGGGGCTGATGACCTCAGATGTTAAGTCCCATAGTGCTTAGAGCCATTTGAACCATTTTGATTAAAACTGTGTGCCAGACATGGACTCGAACCCAGAGCTTTTGCCTTTTGCGCCACCGACTAAGCTATCTGAGCATGACTCACGATCTGCCCTCACAGCTTTTTTCCTGACAGTACCTTATCTCCTACCTCCAAAATACCTTGGGCATTAGCACTCCTGGCAGAAGGGATATTGCAGTTAATTAGCTCAGCCACAAGCAAGGAGAGTGGTGGAAACGACATCTGCCCCCTGGCGGGTGTGTCCCTGTCCGAGTGCAGTGCAAGCAGAGCTTCTCTACGGGAAAAGTTTCCTGGCATTTGCAGCCATACTGTTCATCACAAATGGAAAAAGTGCACATACTTTGGCACGCACATTTAGTACAGTGAGTTTCAAAAGATTGTAATATTTTTTTAATTTTGAGGTTACAAATAGAAAATACACAAATTAACAAGCAAAGACTTTCTGCTATTTATTAATAATCTACATCTCCATCTATACTCTGCAAACCACAGAGAGGTGCATGGCAGGGGTAAGTACATCACCATTGTGCCAGTTTTAGTGTTTCTTGCTGTTCCATTCACATACAGAGGGCAGGAAGAAAGAATGATTTGAATGCCTCTGTGCATGCAGTAATCATTCTAATCTTATCTTCCCGATCGCAATGTGAGTGATACGTAGGAAAGTTTGTTAACGGACTTTCTCGGGATATGATTCTCGAGTTTCTCCCGGCGTATTTGATAGTCAAAATATCCACGGGTGTACTGCCGGTCTACAGTGTCCAATGGGCACAATATTTCGGCGATCATACATGTCGCCATCATCAGGTGAACTGACGGACTGAGCTCCTGTGAACGTGCCGGCACGGAGATCCGTACACTATGGCTGCTCAGGGGGAACAGTTATTAAAGTGATTAACTTATTAAAAAACTTCATCCGGGGCACAGAACATTTTGGGTGTGAAACATGGAGCCTAGGGAAGCAGTAAATGAAATCGAGATAAAAAGAATACGCAGGCCTACCAATTGTGAAATCTCCCCCAGAGCCGCCATAGTGTACGGCTCTCCGTGCCGGCACGTTCACAGGAGCTCAGTCCGTCAGTTCACCTGATGATGGCGACATGTATGATCGCCGAAATATTGTGCCCGTTGGACACTGTAGACCGGCAGTACACCCGTGGATATTTTGGTTTCTCAGGATAGTTTATGTCTGTCTTCAAGAGCCTTCGAGTTCAGTTCCTACAGTATCTCTGTGACACTGTTCCATGGATTAAACAAACCTGTGACAATTCGTGTTGCCTTTCTCTGTATACGTTCAATATCCCCAGTTAGTCCTATCTGGTATGGATCCTACACACTTGAGCAGTATTCTAGAACTGGTCACACAAGTTATCTTTTAAGCAATCTCCTTTGCAGACTGATTACATTTACCCATATTTTACCAATAAACCAAAGTCTCCCACCTGCTTTGCCCACAACTGATCCTATGTGATCATTCCATTTCATATCCCTACAAAGTGTTGCACCCAGGTGTTTTGTACGAGTTGGCCAATTCCACTCACTTATAGTATAGTTTTTGTTTTGTGAAGTACACAATTTTATATTTTTGATCATAAAAGAAAACTGCCAAATCTTTGCACCACTTTGAAATCTTACCAAGATCTGACTGAACATTTATGCAGCTTCTTTCGGAAAGTACTTGCATCATCTGCAAGCAAATCTGAGGTTACTAATAGTATCATCTGCGAGGTCATTAATATACAATGTGAACGGCAAGGGTCCTAACACACTTGCCTGGGACACACCAAAAGTTACTTCTACATCTGATGATTACTCTCCATCCAAGATAACATGCTGTGTTCTCCCTACCAAAAGTCCTCAATCCAGTCACAAATGTCACTTGATACCTCATATGATTGTACTTTTGACAATAAGTGCAGGTTCGGCACTGAGTCAAATGCTTTTTGGAAATCAAGCAGCATTTCATCTGCCTGGTTGCTTTGATCTAAGGCTTTCAATATGTCGTGTGAGAAAGTGTGAACTGGCTTTCATGTGGTCAATATTTTCAAAATCCATACTGCTTAGCATTGAGGTGGTCATTCTGTTCAAGATACCTCATTATGTTTGAGCTCATAATACGTTCTGAGATTCTGTAACAAATCAATGTCAAGGACATTTGACAGTAGTTTTGTGTGTCACTTCTACCACCCTTCTTGTAGACAGGCTCGATCTGAGCTTTTTTCCAGTTTTTTATTCGAGAGATTGACGATAGATTATAGTTAGAAGGGGGGCCTACTCAGCCCCAAATTCAGTGTAGAATCAGACAGCGATTCCATTGGGGCCTGCACCTTTGTTCAATTTTAACAATTTCAGCTATTTCTCAACATCCCTGACACTAATACTTATTTCATTCACGTTTTCAGTGGTACGAGGATTAAATTCAGGGAAATTCACTTGTGTTTCCTTTGTAAAGGAACATTTGAAAATGTAGTTAAGCAATTCAGCTTTTGTTTTGTTATCCTCAATTTCAGTTTCTGTCTCACTCACTATGGACTGGACACTAACTTTGGTGCCACTAACAGCAGTAACTTATGGCCAGAATTTTTTGGGTTCTGTGAAAGATCATTTGACAATATTCTGCTACAGTAATCACTGAAGGCAACATGTAACATCCATTACATTATCAAAAGGAGTCAAATACAAAAAACCTTTATTGCTATCTCAATTGTGTTACCACATCAATCACCATTTCTTCAATATGTCCACAACGTTTCCTCCCCAAAATAAGAGCTGTTTCAAAAATTGAAGACCAATATGCTAAATGACAGTTAAGAACTATTCTCCATGCCCAAGGAGGAATGAAATGAAATTTCTCCTTCAGTGCATCGAACTTTGTCAAAAGCCACCCCTGAAAATTATACACTGCAGTTTTAAAGATTACTCACTGATGACCTAATGTGAAAAGTTACTTGTGCAAATACTCCTTTCTGAATTCATTCTTCAAATATGGACTGTACAGAAGAACATTCCTCAAGTCTTTCAAGCATAAGCTGGAATTACTCACCCAAAAGCCCATTCTGTACACAGAATTTACACAAGCTGCATGGAGAAATTCTCCCACTCGTCTTTGTGTCACCTTACAAGAATCAAATTAATGCGCGAGATGTGCACATCGGGTGTCACTGAAATGGTGTAAATTTGTGGCACCTGTTAGAGTTACAGTGCGCAACACTGAAATTTTCAAAGAATACATATAAAATTAATGAAAATGTTTACAACAAACAATGGAAAATCCAACATGGAATAATGACAATATTATGAAATGGATAGATTGCTACTAACCATACAGCAGAGATGATGAATTGCAGACAGGCACAACAAAACGACTGTCAGAAAGTAAGCTTTCGACCAAAAAGGCCATCGTAAAGGTTCCGTAATGTGAGGTACAACAGCCGTAAGTGTTTTATACAGTGGATTTTAACCATCAGCTGTTTATTAGGAAAAAACCTGTGATGCCTGTCTGTCTGATATGAGATATGACTGTCAGTATTGTAGGACAAATTATGTCAGGTGTTTGTACAATTTCACTTGATAATGTTGATACCGTTTAACTTGAAAGAAATATGGGAAGCTTTCAACTAGTCTGTTGTGCCATACATCCAGGATAATGGTTAATAACCGAAACTGATGAAAGCTTTTTTAAAAAAAAAAAGCTTACTTGTTTGACAGTCTACTTCTTGTGCCACTCTGCGAATCAGCATCTTCGCTATATGGAAAGTAGCAATCTATCCTTTTCATAACATTTCCGTGAACGACAATGTTTCTAATAAGAAACCGCATGCAGATACAAACACAATCAAGTGACAGAAGTACTCTGTTTCCGATAGCCTTCATATTCCATTCGTACTGCTCTGCCCCTTTCCATTAGTTCTAGGGTCCTTATCCTTGACCAGATCTTTTTCCTTCCCTCTCTTTTCCCATTCGAAGTTCTGTGCAGTGAAAATACTAAATGGGCAGTGCATAATTATTTTTCTCACTCTCCTTGATCAGGTATGTGTAAACATGGACAAGTGTACATCAGAAAACTTTGATACCGGCTATAGTGACCACCTTTCGCAATTACTAATCATACCTGTAAATCACATTTCGACCAGTATAGAAAACGTCACCCATAAAAGAATTTATAGTAGGGAAAATATTGAACACTTCCAGTACCTAATCAGCGAACAATCTTGGAGAGAAGTATATGATACCTGTAGTACCAACGAAAAGATGGAAAATTTTTTGAACATTTTCAAGTATAACTTTGACATAGCCTTTCCACAAAGGAAAGTGATTTCCAAAAGCACAGACAGATTCAAAAACTGGATTACATCAGGCATTAGAGCACCTCGTAAAAGGAAGCGGGAACTATTTCTGCAGTCAAAAACTCACAGCAATCCAGAATTTATTAATTATTTCAAAAAATAAAAGTTAGTTTTTAAACGGGTCATAAAAAAGGCAAAAATTCAGGAAAATGACAAATATATTATGAAGTCATCCAATAAAACTAAGTCCATGTGGAAAGCTGTGCAGGATCTTACAGGGAAGAAGACAGCTCACAAAAATATTGTGATATATGATGGCAAGAATGTCACTAACCCTAGGGCAGTTGCAAACAGTTTCAATTCTTATTATGCAACTGTTGCTGGAAAATTAGTGAAGGAAAAATTTGGAAATCCACCTAATACAACATGTAAAGAACTTTCATCTATACAAATAAATAATATATCCATGTTCCTCAGTCCAATAAGCCCAACAGAGCTCCTAAATACCATTAATTCACTGAAGAGTAAGTATTCAGCTGGTACTGATGATATTCCAGATTATATTATAAAAATAACAGCCCGACAAATACATTCGCCTTTATTGGACATATGCAATTCATCCTTATCTACATCCATACTCTGCAAGCCACCTGACGGTGTGTGGCGGAGGGTACCCTGAGTACCTCTATCGGTTCTGCCTTCTATTCCAGTCTCATATTGTTCGTGGAAAGAAGGATTGTCTGTATGCTTCTGTGTGGGCTCTAATCTCTCTTGATTTCATCCTCACGGTCTCTTCGCGAGATACATGTAGGAGGGAGCAATATACTGCTGGACTCTTCGGTGAAGGTATGTTCTCGAAACTTTAACAAAAGCCCGTACCGAGCTACTGAGCATCTCCCCTGCAAAGTCTTCCACTGGAGTTTATCTATCATCTCCGTAATGCTTTCGCGATTACTAAATAATCCTGTAACAAAGAGTGCTGCCCTGCGTTGGATCTTCTCTATCTCTTCTATCAACCCTATCTGGTACGGATCCCACACCGCTGAGCAGTATTCGAGCAGTGGGCGAACGAGTGTGCTGTAAACTACTTCCTTTGTTTTCGGACTGCATTTCCTTAGGATTCTTCCAATGAATCTCAGTGTGGCATCTGCTTTACCAACGATTAACTTTATATGATAATTCCATTTTAAATCACTCCTAATGCCTACTCCCAGATAATTTATGGAATTAACTGCTTCCAGTTGCTGACCTGCTATTTTGTAGCTAAATGATAAGGGATCTATCTTCCTATGTATTCGCAGCACATTACACTTGTCTACATTGAGATTCAATTGCCATTCCCTGCACCATGCGTCAATTCGGTGCAGATACTCCTGCATTTCAGTACAATTTTCCATTGTTACAACCTCTCAATATAGCACAGCATCATCTGCAAAAAGCCTCAGTGAACTTCCGATGTCAGCCACCAGGTCATTTATGTATATTGTGAACAGCAACGGTCCCATGACACTCCCCTGTGGCACACCAGAAATCACTCTTACTTCGGAAGACTTCTCTCCATTGAGAATGACATGCTGCGTTCTGTTACCTAGGAACTCCTCAATCCAATCACACAATTGGTCTGATAGTCCATACGCTCTTACTTTGTTCATTACTGACTGTACCTGCAAAACACATTTCGACCAGTATAGAAAACGTCACCCATAAAAGAATTTATAGTAGGGAAAATATTGAATACTTCCAGTACCTAATCAGTGAACAATCTTGTGGTGTCTTCCCTCAGCAACTGAAAATGGCAAAAGTAATACCCCTATATAAAAAGGTGGTCATCAATGTATGGGTAACTATAGGCCTGTGTCTCTATCGCCAGGGTTTTCGAAAATTATTGAAACAGTGTTCCTTTCAAAACTAATTACACTCTTCGACAAGAATAATATTATTTCTGGATGTCAACATGGCTTCTGACCACAGCAATCAATTGAAACAGACACTTTCAATCTGATAAACCATGTCTTAAATGCACCACAGAAATATCTCAGGTTTATTCTTGGATCTAACAAAAGCTTTTGATGTGATTGATCATTCTATACTCCTGAGGAAACTTGAATGGTATGGTGTAAGAGTGTGCCAAATCAGTGGATTGAATCATATTTGGAATATCACTCTCAGGTAACTGAAATTAAGTACATGGAAGGAAATGAACTCCAGGTACACCTTCCAGAACCATGTGGACTAAGTCATGTTGTTCCACAGGGCTCCATTTTAGGTCCCTTTCTTCTTTTGTTCTACATTAATGATTTCCCATCACACATTAGGGATTCTGAACCAGTACTGTTTGCAGATGACACCAGTAAATTGATTGATGGGAATAAATAAGAAAATCTTACCGCATCTGCAAAAGATACTACAAAAAGTGTGTCTGAATAGTTTACCAGAAACAGGCTAATAGTTAATCCCCAAAAAACGGTACTCATGAATTTCCACACTGATCAAAATAAAAATCCGGCACAACCTGTAATATGTATAGGTAACCAAAACATTAGTGCTGTCAATGAAACTAAATTTCTTGGGATTCATATCCAAGAGAATCTTAAATGGAGCACTCATATCACATCCCTAAATTCAAAACTAGCAAAAATGAGCTATGTAGTAAGAATTCTCTGCAACAATACTGAAGTAGGGTATCATTTTCTGGGGAAATGTACACCAGGCCATAACAGTTTTCAGGAAACAAAAGGCTATTATAAGAATAATAAAACGAGTGAGCAGCAGAAAACCATGCAAACCTTTCTTTAAAGATCCTACCCTTTCCCTCCATTTATATACTGGAAGTAGTCATGCATGTCAAAAAACGCATACTGAGAAAAGAAAACCTTTTTCCTCAAAACAAAAGTGTCCATGATTACAGTACCAGGTCAGACAGTGACATACATGTTAATCATTGTAACACCACATTATGCCAAAAAGGTGTATATCATGCTGGAACAAAACTTTACAACTGATAACCAAGCCATATAAAATTTCTTCCTGAACTACAAAGCTTTAAAAAGTCTGTGACAGCCTACCTTCTGAAAAACTGCTACTATTAAATCTCACAGTATCTTATGCAAGAAAAAAATGTAATTTGTATCTTTAATTGTAGAAAAAAGTTATAAATATACGGTATTTCAGAAATTTGTAATTATTAACTGTATAGATCCAATTTGTCATAAAAATTTTAATCATGTATGTTTAACGTTTGAAAAACCAATAGCTAAAAAAGGTTTTCTGTCCAACATACTGTGTACAATATATGTACTGAAAAAGAGATTTATATGGACAAATAATTTAATAAGGTATTGCATGAGGATTCTTAAAGCAAATGTGAATGTATTTAAATTTTTATTTACATTATTTAGTTCATCTGTCATTTCAGGTTTCCCTGAATATGTATGTGCATAAAAAGTTTTTCTATTAATGCAAGGAGGATTTTCCATGCAGTGAATTTATTGCAAGCCTGTTAGTTCTCAAACATTATTTAATCGTGGTTACGACGACTCCGCCATCTAATTAGGCCGGAACGGACCCTTCAACAAGGTCACACACCTATACTATCTTCTCCTCATTAAAATCGCGTTGGATTAACTGTAACGTTCTCTAACGCCTGCGGTATTTATATGGTTGACTTTATTATATTAAGCTGTCGTATCCTGTAATATTGTAAAATGATCCTTGGGCAAAATAATTCCTGGCACTGAACGTACTCTATACTTGCAATTTACACAATTTTCATTTCTGTATACATTTGCTCCGCGCAATAGAGTTTTTTTTTTTTTTTTTTTTACTGTCTCTACTTACTGACTCTACTTTTGCAATATTATTCATTAAAGGTAGTTTACAGACAAATTCTGACTAAGAAGTTAAGTTTCAACCCGAGCATGTTATAACAATTTGGCATACGACGGTAAACGATAATTTGAAACCAACAGAAAGGAAATTCGTTAATTAAAGAAAACTTGTATCTGTGTGGGAGATTCGAACGTATATGCTCCTGGGGAGAAAACCAGTCTCGACCAAACTGCTACATGCAATAAACAGATTTTTCATCTTATTAAGGTAACAAATGTTTCTCAGGAGAGAGCCAAAGATTAACTTCCATATCGTATTCCATGAACATATGTACGATTTCTGGATGAATCATTCGTAAAAGGTGAAAGTAATTACGGATTGCATTAGGCTCTATAGGGAATATGGATTTTATTTAATATTCTATCATAGGATGGAACGGAAACTCAGAAACATCACAATGAACAACTACCTCTGCTGTAAGGTCCACGGAAATCTGGAATATCAGCATTTAGAACCCAAACAATCTTAAAATGTTTGTATCACAAGGCTCTTACAAATGATACGACAAACATTATTAGCAGAGTATATTTGAAATGTACATTGCTTCCCCTACCTTTACTTTATCAACCACAAGACGATTGCAAAACATTTCTGTTTCGAATGCTTCACTTCATAAACATTAGATTACGTCTAATTCACGAGTGATGCCTTCCGATAAACACTTAATGACAGTGCCCATTTACTGAAAATCATGCACTTTAGGGTACATATACATAGAGTAACATATGTCTACAGACAGCAAATCCTCCCGGTACGTTGCGCTCTGCGTATCTCGGGTTTGCAGGTCCTAGCGCTTCCCGGCGGCAGACATCGAAAGCTTCAGCGGCCCTTACACGATCAATAATACAGGACGGTCTCCCTAGACCGCCCAATAATATTGTGGTTCAACGAAAAAAAAAAAAGAAAAGAAATATATGATGGGATACTGAATAATGGGATGCGAACCCTCAGCTTTGCGAAATGACGTCAAAGCTGCAACAGATGATGCATTTCAAAGACATGGACGAAAGTTGAGAAACAAAAGTGATGTAGCACATAGAAAACAGATCGTGGACATACACCACCTATATCTATTTTTCGAATGCTTTTTTCGCAGTAGAAAGTCCTAGTACCCTATTTTTCAGTTGGTCAAAGTAGGTAAACTGATGGATGGGACATTAGTGTAGCAAAAAACATACGTAAAATTGGCATGGGAATACTTCAGGTGATGTACTGGGTGATTCACGAAGAAATGCAAATATTTCAATATGTTATTCTACAAGTAAGACTAAGGAGAACAGTTCCTATAAACATAGGTCCGCAAATGTTTAGACACACAGTTACAGCTAATAAAAGATTTTGCCTGAAATTTAGCAACTTAGCTAATGTGAATCCATCGCAAAACTATACGAGGTTAAAGCAAAGCACGATTTCCATTTATTTTGTTGTTATTGATCTAGTGAATCTAATAAAACATGTCCCAGACATGTACATGCAGTAGTTTTCCAGAACATCCAGAGAAGCAAAGAAATAATTTCGTAAAATTTTTAATTTATTAACTATTTGGCCCAATTTGTTTTTTAAATTCCAGCCAATTGCACAAAGTTCTCGGGTCTAGTGATACAGGGGGATACAACACGTCGGCTTTGACCAATGACGTCAGAATTGGCCAGAGAGAATTTATTACACAGATGAAGGAGCTGACAAGAATGTTCAGAAACAAAGGAATACAAGAGACGAAAAATATAGTTGACATACATAAAGGCTAGTAGTATTTTCACGTTAAGGATATCGCGTGGTTGTATCGTATTATTTCTCTGGAAAATGAAAGGGGAAAAATTGATGGAAAATATTGGTAGCATAGAGTACATCACGTCACATATATATTCATTCGAACTGTATTACTTAAGTACAACGGGATACAAGATTCGCGTACGTCGATTTATTCGTTTTCACTAGCATTGGTGTCCTGTTGTTCAGTTGCACTATGTATCCCGTGCTTCACTAAACCCTGTTCTTACGTAGATATTAGTACTATCGATGGACGAACGAGCTACGTACATAATATTTGTATCCCATACTTCCGCTGACCTTTATATTTGTACACTGCTAACGGAAACGTGGAAATGGTACGTACGTTACATTTGCAACCTGTACCTCAGTTGAACTACGCGAAGAGGCAATAAGACGACACATATACAATTTGTATCCCGTACTGCACTATGGGGTACATTTTCTTTTTCTTTTTTTTTTTTTTGTCTTCGATGCTAATAGTATCCCATTCTGTACCTGAGCTATATAGCCATACACAACATTTGTATCCTGCTCTCCAGTTGACATATATTGGTAAACATATCTCATCAATTTTACATATGTCGTTCTTTTAGAATACGTAGTGTCAGTGTGAAGGTCAGCTGAAGGACGGGATACAAATTTTAGTTGTGTCGGCCGTTTCGCCTTCAATATTGCTAGTACAGATACGAAAAAATCGTATTGATACTAGTGCTGAGAAACGAAATAAGAACGACAGCTGCGAAATTTCTGTTACGTACTGGACTACACGAAAACATACGTATTGGTGTAATATAATAATGAAATATGTAAAAATAGACAAATGCAGTAAAAGAAGAAAATGGAAAAGTGAACTTACCAGACAGGAACTTCCTAAAAGAACCGAAGCTCGCCTAGAAAGACATCAACAAAAATCACATACCCACATAGACAACAAACACAACATTACGAAAACACACACACACACACGCATACATGCCAACACATTCACTCCCACCCACCATCCTAATGTGAAATTAGCTAACATATTTCAGACGGTACATTTGACCAGCATGTTTAATAACTCATTTAAACGGGCAATATGTTTGGGGAATACTGTGTCTCCATGAAAATTCGTCTAGGTGACTTTGAAGTGTGGAAATTCGGCGTTTCCCCTTCCATACAAGAGGTTTCACAGCTGACCAGTAATCCTCTTTGCTATTTGTGCAAGCCCCTATGCTTGTGGATAATGATCTGAACTCAATATTTTGATTAACTATGAGATGCTGATAACCCCTTTCCCCTAAATCCTATATGAAGAAAACCCGTCTGAAATTACAATGGAACCCTCTGCAACGCGATCTTCAGTTAAGCTGACCAAAACTCCCGTCTTTCGATTGGGTACTACTTTAAACACTACATCCTCACACTCTTGACCTTAAACCAAATCCCCCCCCCCCCTTTACACATAATCCCACCGGAGGTTACTCCCTATTGTACTTCCTTTTGCCAAAATGCGACCCATCAGTTTCGACCATAACACCTCCACCTCCCCCCTATATTTCATGTACTCCTCACACACTTCCTTACAAAAAGAATACCAATCCACAACTGTACGCTTACTCACACGACATTCATGCACACACAGCCAGACGGGATATCTCAAACATCAACAGTAAGTGATTTTTAAATGTCTCTCAAGGCGAGCTTAGATTTTTCGAACCACGTCCCTCTTCTAATGGGTCGCCACAACCTATCTCTTGCTGCAGCGCCGTAAGAATAAGTCGTGAGTACGGCGACGAGATACACTTGTGAGGCTCATATCTTCGCCGCACTCACGACATCGAACATAGTTAGCAACGAGACCACACATTTGCAAAAAACAAATCGTGTCTTCGCCACAGGTTCATCGGAACAGATAAATCCATACCTACAAACGAAAATGAGGTACTAACAGTTGTTCTAAAATAAGAAACTAATAGTCCAGATTACCTCAATATCGTTAAGAATGTTATTAAGTACCGAATGAATTGGAAACAACCAATAAATTTAATAACTGCATACGAAGAATATTTTCAGCAACATGTAGCGATCTCTTTTAAAATCACATTCAATTATTTTAATGTACAATGATAGCGCTTATCCGGAACACAGAACTGTTTTATTATCTATGACGTAATTGGTCAAAGCCGACGGGTTGTATCCCCTGCTTCACTAAACACAAGTTTTCAATAGAAGTTGTAGTGAATTTAATTTTGGAAAAATTATGGTAATAACGCTAACTGAAACTGTACTATTGTGTCAGATAATCTGCTTTTATTAATACCATAGCTCACGTGAATACATGTTAAACTGAGAAAACAAAGTTCAAGGTTAAGGAAGTTGTACAGTGTACATACAATTTCACAATACATTCACAATAAATGTTCAAAAATGTCTCCACCGAGTTCAATGCATTTAGCTGCACGTGTATAAACAGATTTAATGACATAAAATTTCTATGTTCTTAATAGAAAGTAAACAAATTTACACTACTGGCCATTAAAATTGCTACACCAAGAAGACATGCAGATGATAAACAGGTATTCATTGGACAAATATCTTATACTTGAACTGACATATGATTACATATTCACACAATTTGGGTGCATAGATCCTGAGAAATCAGTACCCAGAACAACCACCTCTGACCGTAATTACGGCCTCGATACGCCTGGGCATTGAGTCAAACAGAGCTTGGATGGCGTGTACAGGTACAGCTGCCCATGCAGCTTCAACACGATACCACAGTTCATCAAGAGTAGTGACTGGCGTATTGTGACGAGCCAGTTGCGCGGCCACCATTGACCAGACATTTTCAGTTCGTGAGAGATCTAGAGAATGTGCTGGCCAGGGCAGCAGTCGAACATTTTCTGTATCCAGAAAGGCCCGTACAGGACCTGCAACACGCGGTCGGGCATTAACCTGCCGAAATGTAGGGTGTCGCAGGGATCGAATGAAAGGTAGAGCCACGGGTCGTAACACATCTGAAATGTAACGTCCACTGTTCAAATTGCCGTCAATGCGAACAAGAGGTGACCGAGACGTGTAACCGATGGCACCCCATACCATCACGCCGGGTGATACGCCAGTATGGCGATGACGAATACAGGCTTGCAATGTGCGTTCTCCGCGATGTCGCCAATCATAGATGCGACCATCGTGATGCTGTAAACAGAACCTGGATCCATCCGAAAAAATGACGTTTTGCCATTCGTGCATCTAGGTTCGTCATCGAGTACACTATCGCCGGCGCTCCTGTCTGATGCAGCGTCAAGGCTAACCGCAGCCGTGGTCTACGAGCTGATAGTCTACGCTGCTGCAAACGTCGTCGAACTGTTCGTGCAGATGGTTGTTGTCTTGCAAACGTCCCCATCTCTTGACTCAGGGATCGAGACGTGGCTGCACGATCCGTTACAGCTGTGCGGATAAGATGCATGTCATCTCGACTGCTAGTGACACGAGGCCGTTAGGATCCAGCACGGCGTTCCGTATTACCCTCCTGAACCCACCGATTCCATATTCTGCTAACAGTCATTGGATCTCGACCAACACGAGCAGCAATGTCGCGATTCGATAAACCGCAATCGCGATAGGCTGCAATCCGACCTTTAGCAAAGTCCTCCTTACACGAGGCATCACAACAACGTTTCACCAGGCAACGCCGGTCAACTGCTGTTTGTGTATGAGAAATCGGTTGGAAACTTTGCTCATGTCAGCACGTTGTAGGTGTCGCCACCGGCGCCAACCTTGTGTGAATGCTGTGAAAAGCTAATCATTTGCATATCACAGCATCTTCTTCCTGTCAGTTAAATTTCGCATCTGTAGCACGTCATCTTCGTAGCAATTTTAATGGCCGGTAGTGTACTTATATAATAATCCTTGCTTCTCTGGACGTTCTGGAAACTACTGCAGATACACGTCTAGGATATGTTTTATTAGATTCTCCAGACCAATAACAACAAATTAAGTAGAAATCGTATTTTACTTCAACATCGTACTGTTTTGCGATGGCTTCATATTAGCGAAGTTCCTAAATTTCAGGAAAAATCTTTTACTGGCCCAACTCTGTATCTAAACGTTTGCAGACCTATGTTTATATGAACTTTTTTCTTTAATTTTACTTGTAGAATTACGTATTAAAATATTTGCATATATTCGTGAATCACCCTGTATGTATACGTTGTTTCCTGTACTTCAGTTGACCTATATATGAAGGGCTTATTTCAATAGTGGTACAAGTCCATTTTTGTTCAAATTGAGATACAGAGCCCTAAAGTTAAATGAGCGCTGAAAAATCTGCAGTTGAGATACCAGAAATATTCAAGCGTATGGCTTCTTGCTGGAGATGAACCTTCCTTTCTGTTTGTTTGGCTCATTAATTTCAGAAGCGTTATAGACCGAAAAGTGGAGGTAATGGACTTGTACCACTATTGAAATAAGCCCTTCATATGTGAACTGAAGTACAAGATACAATTTTAATGTATGTCGATGTTTTGGCTAGTACTGGTATCAACTGGAGAATAGGATGCGAAGCCAAAAAAAGCGAGAAACGTAAAATTTGTATCCCATACTTCAGTTGACGTACATATTTCAATTGAAGAATAGGACACTAGTATTAGCGAAGACGAAAAAAGCGACATACGTAAAATTTGTATCCTGTACTTCACTTGACCTATATAAGTCACTGAAGAATACGTAGGATACGATCTGAAGTACAAATGCCAGTGTTATGCATGCTTTTTTGCTTTCGGTGGTAGTTCAGTTGATCTACATAGTACAGGATACGAATCAGTTGCAAAGGAAACAGCAGTCGAAAGCCTTATTATCAGGCAAAGGTATAATTCAAATTATGAGCACAAATGATTTTAAAGTTACCAGAAGTGACAAGAAACATACACAGTATCCATCTCTTAACAACACATTAACTTATTTTTATTTACGATTATAGCCGATTTATTCAAATGGTTCTAATGGCTCTGAGCATATGGGACTTAATTTCTGAGGTCATCAGTCCTCTAGAACTTAGAATTACTTAAACCTAACTAACCTAAGGACATCACACACACCCATGCCTGAGGCAGGATTACAACCTGCGACCGTGGCGGTCGCGCGGTTCCAGACTGAAGCGCCTAGAACCGCTCGGCCACACGGGCCGGCCCGCCGATTTATTACACTACTGGCCATTAAAATTGCTACACCAAGAAGAAATGCAGATGATTAACGGGTATTCATTGGACAAATATATTATACTAGAACTGACATGTGATTACATTTTCACGCAATTTGGGTGCATAGATCCTGAGAAATCAGTACCCAGAACAACCACCTCTGGCCGTAACGGCCTTGATACGCCTGGCCATTGAGTCAAACAGAGCTTGGATGGCGTGTACAGGTACAGCTGCCCATGCAGCTTCAACACGGTACCACAGTGCATCAAGAGTAGTGACTGGCGTATTGTGACGAGCCAGTTGCTCGGCCACCATTGACCAGATCTGGAGAATGTGTAAGTAGGCTGTTTAGGTTTTTTTATTGGTAACGCCACCTCTGTATGAAAATCACTGGCTGTGCTGTGTGCAGTCTGTCGCTGCTTTGCATTGTTGTAATACTCGCCATTGTAGTGTTAGGCAGCTGGCTGTGAACAGCGCGTAGCGTTGCGCAGTTGGAGGTGAGCCGCCAGCAGTGGTGGATGTGGGGAGAGAGATGGCGGAGTTTTGAAATTTGTCATGAACTGCTATATTTATATATGATGATATCAAGGTAAATACATTGTTTGTTCTCTATTAATATCTTTCATTTGCTAACTATCCCTATCAGTAGTTAGTGCCTTCCATAGTTTGAATCTTTTATTTAGCTGGCAGTAGTGGCGCTCGCTGTATTGCAGTAGCTTGAGCAGCGAAGATTTTTGTGAGGTAAGTGATTTGTGAAACGTATAGGTTAATGTTAGTCAGGGCCATTCTTTCGTAGGGATTTTTTTGAAAGTCAGATTGCGTTGCGCTAAAAAATATTGTGTGTCAGGTAAAGGACAGTCGTGTATTATTGTTTAAAGGGGACGTTTCATATGTCGACCCTTAGCCGAGGATACCTCACTGGAATCTTCTGATTTTTTTTTCTTGTAGTTTGTGTATTTAGTGTAGATTTTGTTTATTGATAGCGCGTAATCATAGAGAAAATCTCCTTTGTAGTTGCAGTCTTTCATTGTCGTACTGTAAAACAGTTGTGGCATGCATGTAGATTTGCACCAAGTATTTCGCAGCTGCAATTAACTAGATATTATTTTCAGTGCTATGTTAATGTATTCTCTTATTTTTGATCTTCAAATTGTGTTTTTCTGTGTTGTCGTGTGAAATACTGTGACAATAATGGCGTGTGAAAAACGTAATACTAGGCTCCAAAGTAAACTGAGAAATGACAGTGCAAATGAAAGCAGTGTGTTAGCGCCATCGAGTAATGAATTAACTGATGTTCAAAGTAGTAATTTGGTAATTGTGCATAGGGAAATGGAGCGGGCGTCAAACAATGGCGTGGACAGTGAAACAATTAGTGAAGAGGGAAGCATTATCGATCGATCGGTCGGCAATAGCTCGCCTCAGGAAGCCGAAATGATAGGACACAATTTTGCAAATACTGTAGATTCAGGTTTTGCGTCCTCACCGTTTTCTCAAATAAGTCAAGACACATTTTCAGCTTGTCAAAATGTGAATGTTGCCGGTGCAAATGCACTGCCGAAAAGAGTAGAGGAACAGATTCCAGACACTAATGCATTGTTATTACAACTAATGCAACAAATGGAACAAAATCAGAGACAAACACAGCAAAAGCTGCAAAAGTTAGACACAATGGAACAAAATCAGGGACAAACACAGCAAAAGCTTCAGAAGTTAGACACAATGGAACAAAATCTTCGGAAGTTAGACACCACACTTGAACAAACACGTGAAGATTTAACTACTGAGTTACATAACATTGAATCGAAATGTCAAAAAGTCTGTAATGACGTAAAAACACAAATTTGTGAGCATTTCCAACCTATTTTTTCGCGTCATGAGAATGCATTACAGAATCACGAAGCAGCCATAAAAGAGCTGCAAACCATTGTTCATGAAAATCATGAAACCTTGTGGGCTAAAATTGACTCAGTTGCATCTACCGATTCGGTTACGCAACTGGCAAAAACTCACGAAAACTTAAAGAACACAGTAGATTCGATTTCAACACAAATGGACACTCTGAAACTTGGTTCAGAAAAACACACTGAGGAAATGTGTTCACTATCGGAGAAAGTAGCCGAACTTTCGGATCAGGTCACTAACTTATCTACAAAGGTAGATGATGATCTGAATGACACAAGACCCGTAGCCTTCACTGACACAGAAGAGTATGAACAAATAAGAAAATTCAAACAAAATCAGAATCAAATTAATACGCAATACAAAAGAAATGCGGGAAGTACAAGATCAGCTGACACAGGTAATACAAGAATTACGTATTTCAGAGGACACTCGCGCCCCAATAAGGGAAGAGGGACATAGAAATACGGAACAGCCACAAAATAATAACACAGGGCATTTCGGTAATTATGAAAGAAATTGGCAAGGTACACCGAATTTTGAGATGGAACGGCCGACACGACCTAACAATGACCGATATGCGACTCGACGACATGATGATTTTGACTATAAGCTGTTCATTACTACACGTAAATTCAAAACATTTAAGAATCCTGGCAGGGTCGCCATATGAAATGTCCCCTTTAAACAATAATACACGACTGTCCTTTACCTGACACACAATATTTTTTAGCGCAACGCAATCTGACTTTCAAAAAAATCCCTACGAAAGAATGGCCCTGACTAACATTAACCTATACGTTTCACAAATCACTTACCTCACAAAAATCTTCGCTGCTCAAGCTACTGCAATACAGCGAGCGCCACTACTGCCAGCTAAATAAAAGATTCAAACTATGGAAGGCACTAACTACTGATAGGGATAGTTAGCAAATGAAAGATATTAATAGAGAACAAACAATGTATTTACCTTGATATCATCATATATAAATATAGCAGTTCATGACAAATTTCAAAACTCCGCCATCTCTCTCCCCACATCCACCACTGCTGGCGGCTCACCTCCAACTGCGCAACGCTACGCGCTGTTCACAGCCAGCTGCCTAACACTACAATGGCGAGTATTACAACAATGCAAAGCAGCGACAGACTGCACACAGCACAGCCAGTGATTTTCATACAGAGGTGGCGTTACCAATAAAAAAACCTAAACAGCCTACTTACAAATGTGCTGGCCAGGGCAGCAGTCGAACATTTTCTGTATCCAGAAAGGGCCATACAACACCTACAACATGAAGTCAAGCATTATTCTGCTGAAACTTAGGGTTTCACAGGGATCAAAAGAAAGGGTAGAACCACGGCTCGTAACACATCTTAAATGTAACGTCGACTGTTCAAACTGCCGTCAATGCGAACAAGAGGTGACCGAGACGTGTAACCGATGGCACCCCATACCATCACGCCGGGTGATACGCCAGTATGGCGATGACGAATACATGCTTCCAATGTGCGTTCACTGCGATGTCGCCAAACACGGATGCGACCATCATGATGCTGTAAACAGAACCTGGATTCATCCGAGAAAATGACGTTATGCCATTCGTGCACCCAGGTTCGTCGTCGAGTACACCATTGCAGGCACTCCTGTCTGTGATGCAGCGTCAAGGGTAACCGCAGCCACGGTCTCCGAGCTGATAGTCCGTGCTGCTGCAAACATCGTCGAACTGTTCGTGTAGATGGTTGTTGTCTTGCAAACGTCCGCCTCTGTTGACTCATGGATCGAGACGTGGCTGCACGATCCGTTACAGCCATGCGGATAAGATGCCTGTCATCTCGACTGCTAGTGATACGAGGCCGTTGGGATCCAGCACGGCGTTATGTATTACCCTCCTGAACCCACTGATTCCATATTCTGCTAACAGTCATTGGATCTCGACCAATGTCGTGATACGATAAACTGTAATTGCAATATACTACAATCCAACCTTTATCAAAGTCGGAAACATGATGGTGCGCATATCTCTTCCTTACACGAGGCAGCACAAAAACGTTTCACCAGGCAACGCCGGTCAACTGCTGTTTGTGTATGAGAAATCGGTTGTAAACTTTCCTCATGTCAGCACGTTGTAGGTGTTGCCACCGGCGCCAGCCTTGTGTGAATGCTCTGAAAAGCTAATCATTTGCGTCTCACTGCATCTTCTTCCTGTCTGTTAAATTTCGAGTCTGTAGCACGTCATCTTCGTGGTGTAGCAATTTTAATGCCCAGTAGTGTACTTTGGGGATCACTCATGTGGGCGTCCACGGGTCCAGTGCAGCTTATGCAAGGCACTGTGACAGCCAACGAGTATTATACACCAGTTGCAGAGGCATTCTTCAGCAGGATAATGCGTCTTGTTCCAAGGCCGGGAGTGTGATGGAGTGGTTTGAGAAACATGGTGGCCAGCTCCAATTCATGTGCTGGCCCCCAACTCGCCAGATCTGAACCTGATCGAACACATTCAGGATGTGATCAGATCTGGTATTAGAGCTCATCGCCCCCTTCCGGGGATTAGGCGACTTGTGTGGGCAGAAATGTTGCCAACTGTCTCCTATGTCCCCGTGCTTCTATGCCACGACGCTTTGCCACTGTATCCGTGCCAAAGGTGGACACTCTGGCTATTAGGTAGGTGATCATAAAGTGTGGGTACAAAATGTTCTTGTATAGCTCGTGCATGGAGGCTATAATGGGGTAGCAGCTTATTCTTAGCTTGTGATGCAAAAACAAACAGTCAGAGTTGTAACTATAATGGATGTTTATTTAGTCAGTGACTGTTCTCAGGCCACACCCACTCTCAAATCGACTAATGTTTGCCAATCAAAATATCCGTCAATATAGCAGGAAAGAGAGGGTGTTTCATCCCAACATTGGAGGCTTTGAGAACTGGGCGTAGCCCGAACCGGTCACCGATTAAATAAACATCCATTTTATTTGCAGCTCTTGGCTGTCTCTGTTTCTATCACAAAATGTCCTATTTTACATCATATACTGACTATATTAAGTCGGGTGATGCTGAGGGAATTAGATTAGGAAATGAGACACTTAAAGTAGTAAAGGAATTTTGCTATTTGGGGAGCAAAATAACTGATGATGGTCGAAGGAGAGAAGATATAAAATGTAGACTGGCAATGGCAAGGAAAGCGTTTCTGAAGAAGAGAAATTATTTAACATCGAGTATAGATTTAAGTGTCAGGAAGTCATTTCTGAAAGTATTTGTATGGAGCTTGTTGTACAATTTGACTAGGAGAATGGATCGGTTGGTAGGACATGTGTTGAGACATCAAGGAGGGCAGCGTGGAGGGTAAAAATCGTAGAGGGAGACCAAGATATGAATACACTATAAGCAGATTCAGAAGGATGTAGGTTGCAGTAGGTACTGGGAGATGAAGAAGCTTGTACAGGATAGAGTAGCATGGAGAGCTACATCAAACCAGTCTCAGGACTGAAGACCACAACAACAACAACAACAACAACTGACTATACCAGGTTAGTGGGAACTGTAAATTGGTACCAACTGGAATCGTAAATTTTATGAGGGTTTAGTAATCTGGAGTTATAATGCTTGAGACATAGTGATGGAAACATCATGCAATAATACATATACTGAACGATTATATTCGGGTTAGTATGTATACACGCACATAAATATCTATAAATACTTTTATTCATAATTTTGTGGTAACTAATTTTTTAAAACGTCTTCGAGCAAGGAACCATACTATTCATTCGTAACACTTCTATTTTTGTACTCGTCGGCGCTAACGTCCCACTATTCCAGCAATTATTTATACATTTCACTGCATTCCAATATTAACGCTCTTTTGTATTGTTTTGAACTCGTTTTCAAAGCCACAACAAAACGAACATAGTTACGTCCACAGTCTACAATAGGCGAGAGACTGGCAAGGATAAATTGTCAATACATCTACATCTACGGGAGTGTCCCGTCGCGCCAATAAAACGAGCGGCTGCAATTACGTTTCAGACCGGAAACCGGCATCTTGTGACTAGCTGCTGTATACGCATGGTTGCAAAGACAGTTGAATGGCTGACGCGGAACTCTATGCTCGAGTGGAATATGATTGTATACTCGTGGCTACTTTTCTTCATTTTGATCCCTCAGTTATCTATATGCACTAAAACAATTAGCAAGTATACTAAAATAGCTGACGGTTTTTAAAGGGAAAATATGATGCTAATTACTAGAGACCGGATTATATGTGTCATAAAAACCTTAAAATATGCATGAAAAATGCGTGGAAAGTGTCGAAATATGCAAGATCAAATAATAAAAAAACATGGTAGTTAATGCGTGCATTATATCTCAAAGTCGAACCTGTGCATTTCAGTTACGACGCAGAGCGCCGGTCAGTACATTTAGAACGCTGATATCATTTTCTGAATACTTTCTGGTAGAGGTTAGGAAGGGGGCCTTTCAGGGATTCTTTTCTAAAAATTTCAAAAATGGGGACGCATACTGTGTCTCAAGAATTGTTCCTTCTGTGCCATTGTTGTCGGTAACAAGTGGATGCGATGAGAATGAGTCGCAGTGAAACAATCGATATGTACAAGACCAACTTCTAAATATATCACAAGCAGAGAGGGCACGTTCAAAAACTACGCAATATTTTATTTAAAAAAAACAACACACAATCTAGAATTGTTTGAACAGTATGAATTTTTAATTAATACTATTGGACCAAAGCATCATTTACAATTTATTTTAGGCGTTTCTACTACTCTAAACATAAACGATGTTCAGTAGTAAAATTGTGTCTTCGATCACTCAAAACATTTTTATAAGCAGAAAAGGAACATTCTACGTCAACTGAGTTAACTGAACAGTGTTTGAATTTGGGTGCTATGTTGGCGCTTATTGTTTCGCGTAAACGTTCACCCACCCCATTAATAAAACTACCAATTTGGCACAAGAGTTCAAAGCATGGGTTATTGTTTAAAATGTTTTCAAGCTTTTCTTTAAGTTTTCTTGGGAAACCTCTGGCAACGAGAAGGTCACTAGAATAATTTTATTCATTAAATGAACTAATTCATTCAACGTCAAACCTTGAGTTTCAAGCTTTTTAAATACTTGCAGGTATGTGGGAAAAATGAGAGCTGATCACAGCAATGTCTTTTTTAATATCGGACTCATTAAAAGCTTCCTTGCATTGGCAAACAATCAAAGCCTCCATACTATCGAAGTCGTTTAGGCTACTACCCCACTAATGGCCTCAGAATGTTCATTGTAAAACAACACAGCTTCGACCCACGTACCCCAATGGGTTCCCACTGGTTCGGGAGGTAAAGGCACGTTTGGTATTTCTTCTTTGTACGTCTTGTTGCGAGCAGGAGCCTTTAGAAACACTTTCTTTCTGGATGAAATCAGTACTTATTCAGCAAGGTTATGTACTCCATGAGCAAAGCACGTCACATGAATCAAATTGGGATAAAGTACTCTGAGGGTTTTTCCTGCTTTGATCATATAGGGAGCAGCATCTGAAATAAAGACAAACATCCTTTCATCTGCAGAAGATTCTTGAAATATTTTTCTAATACCATATTCAAAAATCTGGCGATCCTAGAATGATTTACTTTTTCAAGTTCTTTGCAGGTATCTAAATAGGAAGAAGAAGGCTCTTCTTTTAAAGCACCAACAATTAAATTTGCAATGTAACGGCCACAAGTTCCTGTAGTTTCGTCAACTGAATTCCAGATAATGCTGTCCTTGAGTTCATTGCGTCTTTCTTCCAAAACATTTACGTAAAGTGTCGGTATGTAATTTTAACGCAATGTTAATGCATCTGGTATGTTTCGATTCAAGCAATATTTGCGCAGAAAGCCTTTGAGGATGAGGTTTGTAAGTTTGTGAAGAGGAATATTGCTGGCAATGAATCCTTCACATAGGTCCACGTTAAATCGATCTTTTTGGTTACCTTTGGACGAATCGCTGCAGCTGCAACTTGCTGTTGTCAGAAGTCGTTGTCGTGGTCCTTTCTTCTGCATTCCTTGACGTGTTGGTCTATCTGAAACTTATTTTTTGCACGAAACATTTTTCTCGCAAACTCTACAATAAAAAACAATTCCGTCTTGTGTAAATGTTCAAGATGGTCAGCTATCCACGAAACTACGTTTCTTTTTTCGGGCGGCATGGCGCACAACACGTTACACACTATACATCGTAAACACGTTCAACTGTGAACAAGTAAACAGAAGGCTAAGCTGAAAGGATGGACATGCGAATAAAGGCTTGCGTAGTTGAGTTGAATTGTTGCCGACGCGTACGGTGTGACAGTGGAGGGGATTAACTAGGGGTGCGGGCCCACGACCCAGGCCCCCATTACCGCACGAGTGGTCGACTGTGAAGAGCGGACAAACTGAATAGCTGGCCGGCGGCCATTAGAGTGGTAAACTGACGCGCGGAGTTCGAATATTTATATATCGCTTTTGGTCATAAAATGAGGTAGGCCACAAACATAATGCCTCATTTCAATACGTTACTACAACATACTTTTTAATTTATGAACAAACAGCAACTAGTTACTGTTTATGCATTTATCTTACGTACTACGAGGTGCATTCAAGTTCTAAGGCCTCCGATTTTTTTTCTAATTAACTACTCACCCGAAATCGATGAAACTGCCGTTACTTCTCGACGTAATCGCCCTGCAGACGTACACATTTTTCAAATCGCTGACGCCATGATTCTATGGCAGCGGCGAAGGCATCTTTAGGAGTCTGTTTTGACCACTGGAAAATCGCTGAGGCAATAGCACCACAGCTGGTGAATGTGCGGCCACGGAGAGTGTCTTTCGTTGTTGGAAAAAGCCAAAAGTCACTAGGAGCCAGGTCAGGTGAGTAGGGAGCATGAGGAATCACTTCAAAGTTGTTATCACGAAGAAACTGTTGCGTAACGTCAGTTCGATGTGCGGGTGCGTTGTCTCGGTGAAACAGCACACGCGCAGCCCTTCCCGGACGTTTTTGTTGCAGTGCAGGAAGGAATTTGTTCTTCAAAACATTTTCGTATGATGCACCTGTTACCGTAGTGCCCTTTGGAGCGCAATGGGTAAGGATTACGCCCCCGCTGTCCCAGAACATGGACACCATCATTTTTTCAGCACTGGCGGTTACCCGAAATTTTTTTGGTGGCGATGAATCTGTGTGCTTCCATTGAGCTGACTGGCGCTTTGTTTCTGGATTGAAAAATGGCATCCACGTCTCATCCATTGTCACAACCGATGAAAAGAAAGTCCCATCCGTGCTGTCGTTGCGCGTCAACATTGCTCGGCAACGTGCCACACGGGCAGCCGTGTGGTCGTCCGTCAGCATTCGTGGCACCCACCTGGATGACACTTTTCGCATTTTCAGGTCGTCATGCAGGATTGTGTGCACAGAACCCACAGAAATGCCAACTCTGGAGGCGATGTGTTCGACAGTCATTTGGCGATCCCGCAAAACAATTCTCTCCACTTTCCCGATCCTGTCGTCAGACCGGCTTGTGCGAGCCTGAGGTTGTTTCGGTTTGTTGTCACATGATGTTCTGCCTTCATTAAACTGTCGCATCTACGAACGCACTTTCGACACATCCATAACTCCATCACCACATGTCTCCTTCAACTGTCGATGAATTTCAATTGGTTTCACACCACGCAAATTCAGAAAACGAATGACTGCACGCTGATCAAGTAAGGAAAACGTCGCCATTTTAAGTATTTAAAACAGTTCTCATTCTCGCCGCTGGCAGTAAAATTGCATCTGCCATACGGTGCTGCCATCTCTGGGACGTATTGACAATGAACGCGGCCTTATTTTTTAAAAAATGCGCATGTTTCTATCTCTTTCCAGTCTGGAGAAAAAAAATCGGAGGCCTTAGAACTTGAATGCACCTCGTACATGGAGTCTGCCGTAGCTAAATGTTATATACTGGACCCCTAGCATTTTTCGTAGTTCATTTACGATGGATGTACACAAAATGCATCACAATACTGGAAGGTTTGCCCACTATGTTAATAGATATTTTCCGACTCTACCTTGCTTTATGACGAGAAGTGCGTTATACACTCCTGGAAATTGAAATAAGAACACCGTGAATTCATTGTCCCGGGAAGGGGAAACTTTATTGACACATTCCAGGGGTCAGATACATCACATGATCACACTGACAGAACCACAGGCACATAGACACAGGCAACAGAGCATGCACAATGTCGGCACTAGTACAGTGTATATCCACCTTTCGCAGCAATGCAGGCTGCTATTCTCCCATGGAGACGATCGTAGAGATGCTGGATGTAGTCCTGTGGAACGGCTTGCCATGCCATTTCCACCTGACGCCTCAGTTGGACCAGCGTTCGTGCTGGACGTGCAGACCGCGTGAGACGACGCTTCATCCAGTCCCAAACATGCTCAATGGGGGACAGATCCAGAGATCTTGCTGGCCAGGGTAGTTGACTTACACCTTCTAGAGCACGTTGGGTGGCACGGGATACATGCGGACGTGCATTGGAACAGCAAGTTCCCTTGCCGGTCTAGGAATGGTAGAACGATGGGTTTGATGACGGTTTGGATGTACCGTGCACTATTCAGTGTCCCCTCGACAATCACCAGTGGTGTACGGCCAGTGTAGGAGATCGCTCCCCACACCATGATGCCTGGTGTTGGCCCTGTGTGCCTCGGTCGTATGCAGTCCTGATTGTGGCGCTCACCTGCACGGCGCCAAACACGCATACGACCATCATTGGCACCAAGGCAGAAGCGACTCTCATCGCTGAAGACGACACGTCTCCATTCGTCCCTCCATTCACGCCTGTCGCGACACCACTGGAGGCGGGCTGCACGATGTTGGGGCGTGAGCGGAAGACGGCCTAACGGTGTGCGGGGCCGTAGCTCAGCTTCATGGAGACGGTTGCGAATGGTCCTCGCCGATACCCCAGGAGCAACAGTGTCCCTAATTTGCTGGGAAGTGGCGGTGCGGTCCCCTACGGCACTGCGTAGGATCCTACGGTCTTGGCGTGCATCCGTGCGTCGCTGCGGTCCGGTCCCAGGTCGACGGGCACGTGCACCTTCCGCCGACCACTGGCGACAACATCGATGTACTGATGAGACCTCACGCCCCACGTGTTGAGCAATTCGGCGGTACGTCCACCCGGCCTCCCGCATGCCCACTATACGCCCTCGCTCAAAGTCCGTCAACTGCACATACGGTTCACGTCCACGCTGTCGCGGCATGCTACCAGTGTTAAAGACTGCGATGGAGCTCCGTATGCCACGGCAAACTGGCTGACACTGACGGCGGCGGTGCACAAATGCTGCGCAGCTAGCGCCATTCGACGGCCAACACCGCGGTTCCTGGTGTGTCCGCTGTGCCGTGCGTGTGATCATTGCTTGTACAGCCCTCTTGCAGTGTCCGGAGCAAGTATGGTGGGTCTGACACACCGGTGTCAATGTGTTCTTTTTTTCCATTTCCAGGAGTGTATATGGCGTACTGCTTTGTCAACTCACGACCATATTATCGAGTTTCAACCTAACATAGACCATGGAAACACTACCGATAAGCCAGCTACAATAAACACGACTTCAGGCTGGCACCCAGTATTGCACTAGTCACAATTTTTACTTTGGAAGATGTACACCTCAGTTTGTATGTGTGGTCTTTTCATCAGTTTCTGAGCAACTTCATAGCCCCACAGAATGGAACATGTGAAATAAATAAACATTTGCACAAGTACAATTTACGTAATTTGCAAGGAAACAACTTTCTTCAAAATGATCGGAACATATAAAATGGTATTCTGTCGGTCGTAAATCTTGCCTTCTGACTGCGTGTAACCATTCTTGTAACAGCTGTGGTTTTGAGAAAGGAAACCTGCAAATAGACGCACGGACATTATGCTAATACCGTGTTACAAAAACATTTATTAAGCAAGTGCACTGACATACAAAACAACTTAAAATATCCACATATATGTGAAATGTAATATTCGTTCCTTTCTCGAATTTATTTGTACAATTAATCGCTGCACAACTCTTCACCATTGTACTTCTTTTGATTGGAATGAACAGACAGTAGAATTCCGAGTAACAAGTACTGTATGTACGCCCCAACAAATATACAACGTTGAATCAGGGTCTTCATAAACAACAATACTACACAGCATACCAGACTACAACCACTATAATGGCACCCAGCCGAAGGTTCAAGGTATCCCGCGACTGCAGCGCCATAAGTGAGTCTAGTTATCTTTTACAAGGTCTTTGGCACGAGCATTGACTCTGTCTGCCTGTTCCTGTTCCTTTTCCATAATGATTTCGCTAGGCAGTGGGGTCTCGGTTAGCGATTGCACGCAGTTCTAGGTCGCGGTCAATTTGTGAGATATCTAAACTAGATCGAGCTAGAGTCCGCCCATCTAAATGTTTAAAACGGAGCGAAAATATGCACCGTTACTAGTTTGTAGTTAAAATACGCAATAACCTGTGAAAAATAGCCAAATATGCAAATGCGTATGCAATGTGTAGAAGCATATAATCCAGTCTCTACTAATTACATTTCAGTAGTGCTTAAGAAAGAAAGAGCATGATTGCTATTTTTGTAACACGTGTCTGACCCAGTTGTAGAAGTAGAGTCAACGTTAAACAGTAGGCAACATCTGCTGCAAACTAAATGGGTAAGTTAACTATCATTGTGCATTAAACATTGAGAAGTGTATTATGGTATTGAAGCTTTTCTCCCAAAATTAATACAAGCTAATACCGTACATTACTGGCCCATTAGAAATTACTTTAAATAGAGTTATTGAGATATTATCACCTATACCAATAAACTACTTAACACTGTTCAAATGGCTCTGAGCACTATGGGACTCAACATCTGTGGTCATAAGTCCCCTAGAACTTAGAACTACTTAAACCTAACTAACCTAAGGACATCACACACATCCATGCCTGTGGCAGGATTCGAACCTGCGACCGTAGCAGTCACGCGGTTCCTGACTGAGCGCCTAGAACCACTAGACCACCGCGGCCGGCCACTTAACACTGTATAGCTGTTTGTCTAAAACAAGTAAAAATCTTGAAATTTCATATACATTTCTTTGTTAGTGCCTGATGTATGACAGGAAACAATCATATTTTTCTAGGCAGCTGTATAACTGGCAAAGATAGTTCTTTGATATCTCACAACCAGTGAAGTTAAAAATACTGAGATTTATTCAGTCTAAAAGCGTAATCTAGATTACTGCCATATGTAGGGTCATGTCAATGTACATCACACCTTTGTGGAAACGACTCACTCAACTTCCGTTTGTTTCTGGAAGAAGACTTTTTTTTAGCATACAATAGTAATACAATTAATGTTGTAAATCACTGAGAAGGGTGGCCTGTATCATTCAGTCACGTATTTAATATTTCTTTGATAGCTCTGATTGTTCTCTTTTCCCATGAGAATACTGTTAGTCTACAGTATATTTCCACAGAAATTAATACAAAGAAGAAAATTCTAACAGAAGAAAATGTACACATGTAAGCAACTGTTTTTCACTTACAGTTGTTTCTAATTTGTTAATGGTAAAACCATTTTTAATAGCATGTTATATAACTGCTGAATGCATGCCTAACATGTCAGTTTGAGATCCAGCCCTCTGATAAGAGCATACTTATTAACTTCGTCACTGAGTTTGTGATGCAAAATGTAAAGAGCACCAGCTTCAATGTTTTTGAAAATATAGATGTCGTGTGAAAAAATAATGAATACTTGCTGTGCCTAATTACTTTCTCACCTTAAATATGGGGTCATATTCTGGGATAATTTGCCCATAGCTGAACAAGTTTTCACAATACAAAAAGAAACCATTAGAATCATAGAATACGGTACCAGGTCAGACACTGACATACATGTTAGCAATTGTAAGACCAAAATTGTGTACATCATGTAATAACAAAATTGCACAACAGATTGCCAACTGATCTACAAAACTTTAAAAAGTCTGTGACAACCTACCTACTGTAAACTTGCTGCTATTCAAACTCACAGTGTCTTACGCAAAAAAAATGTAATTCAAACCTTTACTTATAACAATATGTTAAAATATACAGTATTTAATCAAATTTGTTATTATTAACTGCACAGATCGAACTATATAAAACTTTAAATGATGTTTGTTTGATGGCTGTAAAGCCAACAGCTAACGAGGTTTTCTGTCCAGTATCTTGTGTATGATATATGTACTGAAAAAGAGATTTATAAGGACAAATAAATAAATGAATAAATAAAAGGATGTAAACCAAGAATCTCCCGTGAGCCCCTGTTTAAGAGTTTAGGTATTCTACCTTCACTGTACATTTACATTATGGAGACACTTGTTTTTTTTTTTTTTAACTAACGTAATGAGCAATGAACAACATACTACACTGAAGAGCCAAAGAAACTGGTACACTTGCTTAATATTGTGTAGGGCCCCAGCGAGCACGCAGAAGTGCCGCAACACGACGTGGCATGGACTCGACTGTCTGAAGTAGTGCTGGAGGGAACTGAAACCATGAATCCTGCAGGGCTGTCCATAAGTCCGTAAGAGAACGAGGGGGTGGAGATCTCTTATGAACAGCACATACCAAGGTATCCCAGATATGTTCAATAATGTTCATGTCTAGGGAGTCTGGTGGCCATCGGAAGTGTTTAAAATCAGAAGAGTGTTTCTGGAGCCACTCTGTAGCAATTCTGGACGTCTGAGGTGTCGCATTGTCCTGCTGAAATTGCCCAAGTCCGTCGGAATGCACAATGGGCATTCATAAACAGGTGATTAGACAGGATGCTTACATGTGTGTCACCCGTCAGAGTCGTATCTAGACATAGTCCCGTATCACTCCAATTGCACACGCCCCACAACCTTACAAATCCACCACCAGCTTGAACAGTCCACTGTTGACATGCAGGGTCCTTGAATTTATGAAGTTGTCTCCATATCTGTACATGTCCATCCACTCGATACAATTTTAAACCAGATGCATCCGACCAAGCAACATGTTTCCAGTCATCAACAGTCCAATGTCGGTATTGACGGGCCCAGACGAGGTGTAAAGCTTTGTGTCGTGCAGTCATCAAGGGTACATGAGTGGGCCTTTGCCTCCAAAAGTTCTTATCAATAATGTTTCGTGGAATGGTTCGGATGCTGATACTTACTGATGGTCCAGCATTGAAATCTGCAGCAATTTGCGGAAGGGTTGCACTTACATCAAGTTCAGGAGGCGCAACCATAGAATCGAGAAGTTCAATAAAATATTATTTTAACTGAAGTCAATTGGACGAAGCCAGTTCAAAAGTAAAAAAAGAACTTCATTCTCTCTATGCATAAGTGATTGCTATCGACATGCTGCCGTACAGAATTTCCGACCATCAAGGCTTGAAAAAATTTGTTTGTGCCTTAGACAGCTGATATCTGTTGCCAGATAAAAACCACACTTACATGTTTACTGATCTCAAAACTATAGGAAGAGATTAAACAATAACTTAGAGAAAGCCCTTACAAAATGTTATATTTCTAGTTCTACAACAGACATGTGGAGAAGCAACGCGAATGAAGAGATACTGCCATTGACTTGCCACTTTATTATAGACGAAAAATTAGTTTCACCCATATTAAAAGAAACAAAAACTGCAGATCATCCCAATGCAAAATCTATGCACTTGTAACTAACATTTTTTGAAATGTTTATTTCTGTAACATGTCAATGCCATGCTAAGTTTGGTTTCAGTATTGTGATTGGTACATGTCGATGTAAGTCAAATAGGCGTAACTTGCAAGGTATTTCTTGGCAGTTTCACCCCTCCCCTCCCCGCCCCCACTCCCCCTCAACAGCCTTTTCGATAGAAATCTGAAGGCGTCGTGTCATTTGTGTTCTGTTTACGTACGCTGCCAGTGTTACAACAGGCTTAACATATTTTTTTATTCATTACTACAAATAAGCAACACATTTGGACATACACTACTGGCCATTAAAACTGCTACACCAAGGAGAAATGCAGTTGATAAACGGTACAGATATATTATACGAGAACTGACATGTGATTACATTTTCACGCAATTTGGGTCCATAGATCCTGAGAAATCACTACCGAGAACAACTACCTCTGGCCGTAATAACGGGCTTGATACGCCTGGGCATTGAGGCAAACAGAGCTTGGATGGCGTGTACAGGTAGAGATGTGTAGAGATGGCCCAGCATTGAAACCTGCAGCAATTTGCGGAAGGGTTGAACTTCCGTCACGTTGTAGGATTCTCTTCAGTCATCGTTGGTCCCGTTCTTGCAGGATCTTTTTCCGGCCGCAGCGATATCGGAGATCTGACGTTTTACCGGATGCCTGATAATCACATTACACTCCTGAAATTGTCATAATGGAAAATCCCCACTTCATCGCTATCTCGGAGACGCTGTGGACCCATCGCTCGTGTGCCGACTATAACACTGCGTTCAAACCCACTTAAATCTTGATAACCTGCCATTGTAGCAGTAGTAACCGATCTAACAACTCCGCCAGACACTTGTCAAATATAGGCGTTGCCGACCGCAGCGCCGTATTCTCCCTGTCTGTGTTTGAATACGCATGCCTATACCATTTTCTTTGGCGCTTCAGGGTGGTATAGATGGGCTTACAGCCGCGAGGCCAACCGAGCGCAGTAACAAGATTTCCTGTCTGTGACTTGTGTCTAGGGACAGCACGTTTTGGTGCCGATTGTGTGCGTTCGGCTGGTCTTAGGCTTAACGTTCATAGCGCTTTCCGTGGCAGACAGAGACAGCTTAATCTTTGTTGATCCATTATTGACTGTGGGACAACGGCTGACTTGTATTTCTTGATACAATAATTTACCAACAGCCGTATGTATTATAGAAATTTATTTAATGAACTTTTTTATATGCAGTGAGTTTCGGCATTACATTGATGCCATCTTCAGGCCCGACATATCATAAATGAATACCTCTCAGAATGAGACAGAATTTTATAATGTTAAATTAATAAACAATTTATGGCAAGTACTAGTTGTACATGTAACGTTGTATTAGTATTAATGTAGATATTTGTAGTCCACGGCATTGTAATATATATACATCTCTCTCTCTCTCTGTGTATGTGTGTGTGTGTGTGTGTGTGTGTGTGTGTGTGTGTGTGTGTGTGTGTGTGTAATTTTTAACTTTCTGTATCATTTATTGACATGTCCTATATCTGTACAAGATGTCACAGGACCAAAACTAAATAGATAAATAAATAAATAATGCTCCTTCCGTGTATGGCGATTTTAGGACTGTGATGTGTGGGGCCTGAAAATGGCATCAATGTAATGCCGAAATTGGTTTCATATAAAAAGTTCATAAAATAAATTTCTAGAATACATATGGCTGTTGGTAAATTATTGTACCAAGAGAGACAGCTTCTTGTTGTTGTGGTCTTCAGTCCTGAGACTGGTTTGATGCAGCTCTGCATGCTACTCTATCCTGTGCAAGCTTCTCCATCTCCCAGTACCCACTGCAACCTACATCCTTCTGAATCTGCTTAGTGTATTGGTCTCTTGGTCTCCCTCTACGATTTTTACCCTCCACGCTGCCCTCCAATGCTAAATTTGTGATCCCTTGATGCCTCAAAACATGTCCTACCAACCGATCCCTTCTTCTGGTCAAGTTGTGCCACAAACTTCTCTTCTCCCCAATCCTATTCAATTCCTCCTCATTAGTTACGTGATCTACCCACCTTATCTTCAGCATTCTTCTGTAGCACCACATTTCGAAAGCTTCTATTCTCTTCTTGTCCAAACTGGTTATCGTCCATGTTTCACTTCCATACATGGCTTCACTCCATACAAATACTTTCAGAAACGACTTCCTGACACTTAAATCTATACTCGGTGTAAACAAATTTCTCTTCTACAGAAACGACTTCTTTGCCATTGCCAGTCTACATTTTATATCCTCTCTACTTCTACCATCATCAGTTATTTTGCTCGCTAAATAGCAAAACTCCTTTACTACTTTAAGTGTCTCATTTCCTAATCTAATCCCCTCAGCATCACCCGATTTAATTTGACTACATTCCATTATCCTCGTTTTGCTTTTGTTGATGTTCATCTTATATCCTCCTTTCAAGACACTGTCCATTCCGTTCAACTGCTCTTCCAAGTCGTTTGCTGTCTCTGACAGAATTACAATGTCATCGGCGAACCTCAAAGTTTTTACTTCTTCTCCATGAATTTTAATACCTACTCCGAATTTTTCTTTTGTTTCCTTTACTGCTTGCTCAATATACAGATTGAATAACATCGTGGAGAGGCTACAACCCTGTCTCACTCCCTTCCCAACCACTGCTTCCCTTTCATGCCCCTCGACTCTTATAACTGCCATCTGGTTTCTGTACAAATTGTAAACAGCCTTTCGCTCCCTGTATTTTACCCCTGCCACCTTCAGAATTTGAAAGAGAGTATTCCAGTTAACGTTGTCAAAAGCTTTCTCTAAGTCTACAAATGCTAGAAACGTAGGTTTGCCTTTTCTTAATCTTTCTTCTAAGATAAGTCGTAAGGTTAGAATTGCCTCACGTGTTCCAACATTTCTACGGAATCCAAACTGATCTTCCCCGAGGTCCGCTTCTACCAGTTTTTCCATTCGTCTGTAAAGAATTCGCGTTAGTATTTTGCAGCTGTGACTTATTAAACTGACAGTTCGGTAATTTTCACATCTGTCAGCACCTGCTTTCTTTGGGATTGGAATTATTATATTCTTCTTGAAGTCTGTGGGTATTTCGCCTGTCTCATACATCTTGCTCACCAGATGGTAGAGCTTTGTCATGACTGGCTCTCCCAAGGCCATCAGTAGTTCTAATGGAATGTTGTCTACTCCCGGGGCCTTGTTTCGACTCAGGTCTTTCAGTGCTCTGTCAAACTCTTCACGCAGTATCTTATCTCCCAATTCACCTTCATCTACATCCTCTTCCATTTCCATAATATTGTCCTCAAGTACATCGCCCTTGTATAAACCCTCTATATACTCCTTCCGCCTTTCTGCCTTCCCTTCTTTGCTTAGAACTGGGTTGCCATCTGAGTTCTTGATATTCATACAAGTGGTTCTCTTCTCTCCAAAGGTCTCTTTAATTTTCCTGTAGGCAGTATCTATCTTACCCCTAGCGAGACAAGCCTCTACATCCTTACATTTGTCCTCTAGCCATCCCTGCTTAGCCATTTTGCACTTCCTGTCGATCTCATTTTTGAGACGTTTGTATTTTTTTTTGCCTGCTTCATTTACTGCATTTTTATATTTTCTCCTTTCATCAATTAAATTCAATATTTCTTCTGTTACCCAAGGATTTCTACTAGCCCTCGTCTTTTTATCTACTTGATCCTCTGCTGCCTTCACTACTTCACCCCTCAGAGCTACCCATTCTTCTTCTACTGTACTTCTTTCCCCCATTCCTGTCAATTGTTCCCTTATGCTCTCCCTGAAACTCTGTACAACCTCTGGTTTAGTCAGTTTATCCAGGTCCCATCTCCTTAAATTCCTACCTTTTTACAGTTTCTTCAGTTCCAATCTGCAGTTCATAACCAATAGATTGTGGTCAGAATCCACATCTGCCCCTGGAAATGTCTTACAATTTAAAACCTGGTTCCTAAATCTCTGTCTTACCATTATAAAATCTATCTGATACCTTTTAGTATCTCCAGGACAGCTTAAGATCAATAATACTACAGTAGTGTTACTTAGACATCGATAAACTATCGATTAACCGATAGTTCTGCATTATATCGTCACTATCGGTAGTGTGGTTTAACTATCGAGTGTTCTATCATTTATAATGTAATTCTTTTTGAATTGGCCCCTGAAAAATTGTCGGTTGCTATAAGCTCAATGGCATTTGGAGCGCAGAGGGAAAGTAGATCGTATGAAGGTATTTAATCAACAACAAATATGGTGGCGCCTTAGCCAGTCTAAGTTGTCCTTAAACTATGTTTTTAATAGAATGGTCGCTGTGAGGGAAGGGTTGTGAGAGAGGGAATTTTCTTGTTTGTCTTCCAGCGATGATAAGTCACGGTCGTGCGCATCTCGTGCAGAACAGATGCTTATGGTAAAAGCTACACACGTAAATGACATGGATTCGTGAACGTGCATTATACTTACTTGTAGCAAGGAATACAGATGTAAACAAGGCTGTTGTAAAACAACGCAGTTAGTGGAGAAAAAAACAACATTTTAAAGATTTGTTAAGAGTTTCTGATTGTGCTGTATATCGCATTTTAAAATAAATGCAATTATTGTCGTTATTAATTAAACACACCTGCTACTGTCCTCTTCTGTTTCTGAGTCCTGATTGTACTTCTAAGTGTTTTCAGTTGTACGTGTTAATGTGTAAAGAGATTTGTGTTTTCGAATCACTGACGCAATACTAATGCTCCTGCGTCACTTCTGCTTTTGCAGAAGCACAAATATCATGAATGCGTTGGTTGCCCGTGTTGTGTTCGATTAATGGAGTTTATTCCTTCAGGGACACGCCAGCTCCCGCAAAACTGAATATAGTAAAAGGACAACTCGTTTTTTTTACTTGTGTGGTGGGTGGAGAAAATCATTAAAATATACAGCTGTACTTACATGCTATCTGCTTTCACAGCATTGCAGTGTATATCCATTAGTAATTCGGGCGAAATATGAATGCTTCAGTGGATGTGAGACAAAACTAATCTCTTCTTGCCAAGATTTGACTGTGAATGTCCGGGAATGTTTTTGCAAAACTCCAAATGCTGTAGATATTTCTTAAGATCTTGCCTGTTAATGCTGAAACCCCTTGTTTGAAATATGTGCAGTGGGTGAATAAGCTCACCATTATTTTTATTTTTTCTCATTTTTTCGAGTTGACATCATTCTGCAAACTGATTAATAATTTTTCGAGCGTCACAGGAAAGAATTCCGCCTGTAAGGCTTCTAGCTCTACGGGGTATCGCAAGAGGTGACCTCAATGTGCCAACTATGGCTTCTTTGTCACTCATTTCGTTATTTAAATGCCAAACAACAACAGGATTATTCTTCATCACGCAACTATAGTGCCACAACTGTTGAATCACTGTTGTTGGCAGCAGTGAGACAAAGAGCATAGGAAAAATGGTTCAAATGGCTCTGAGCACTATGGGACTCAACTGCTGAGGTCATTAGTCCCCTAGAACTTAGAACTAGTTAAACCTAACTAACCTAAGGACATCACAAACATCCATGCCCGAGGCAGGATTCGAACCTGCGACCGTAGCGGTCTCGCGGTTTCAGACTGCAGCGCCTTTAACCGCACGGCCACTTCGGCCGGCAAAGAGCATAGGAGAGCAGAAGTGTTCCAAATGGTGCCGACATGGAATGATCACTACTTTTCCCGCGCCACCGACAGTGTCTGTTGGCTGAGGAAATTTCGCGCTTCCAAAATTATTTTTGTTTATGTAAGAGGGATAGATAACATTCCATCAGAATTTCTAAAATCATTGGGGGATGTGGCAACAAAACGACTATTCACGTTGGTGTGTAGAATACATGAGTCTGGCGATATACCATCTGACTTTCGGAAAAGCATCATCCACACAATTCCGAAGACGGCAAGGGCTGACAAGTGCGAGAATTATCGCACAATCAGCTTAACCGCTCATGCATCGAAGCTGCTTACAAGAATAATATACAGAAGAATGAAAAAGAAAATTGAGAATGCGCTAGGTGACGATCAGTTTGGTTTTAGGAAAAGTAAAGGGACGAGAGAAGCAATTCTGACGTTACGGCTAATAATGGAAGCAAGGCTAAAGAAAAATCAAGACACTTTCATAGGATTTGTCGACCTGGAAAAAGCGTTCGACAAAATAAAATGGTGCAAGCTGTTCGAGATTCTGAAAAAAGTAGGGAGAAACGGGTCATATACAATATGTACAACAACCAAGAGGGAATAATAAGAGTGGAAGATCAAGAGCGAAGTGCTCATATTAAGAAGGGTGTAAGACAAGGCTGTAGCCTTTCGCCCCTACTCTTCAATCTGTACATCGAGGAAGCAATGATGGAAATAAAAGAAAGGTTCAGGAGTGGAATTAAAATACAAGGTGAAAGGATCAATGATACGATTCGCTGATGACATTGCTATCCTGAGTGAAAGTGAAGAAGAATTAAATGATCTGCTGAACGGAATGAACAGTCTAATGAGTACACAGTATGGTTTGAGAGTAAATCGGAGAAAGGCGAAGGTAATGAGAAGTAGTAGAAATGAGAACAGCGAGAAACTTAACATCAGGATTGATGGTCACAAAGTCAATGAAGTTAAGGAATTCTGCTACCTAGGCAGTAAAATAACCAATGACGGACGGAGCAAGGAGTACATCAAAAGCAGACTCGCTATGGCAAAAAAGGCATTTCTGGCCAAGAGAAGTCTAATAATATCAAATACCGGCCTTAATTTGAGGAAGAAATTTCTGAGGATGTACGTCTGGAGTACAGCATTGTATGGTAGTGAAACATGGACTGTGGGAAAACCGGAACAGAAGAGAATCGAAGCATTTGAGATGTGGTGCTATAGACGAATGTTGAAAATTAGATGGACTGATAAGGTAAGGAATGAGGAGGTTCTACGCAGAATCGGAGAGGAAAGGAATATGTGGAAAACACTGATAAGGAGAAGGGACTGGATGATAGGACATCTGCTAAGACATGAGGGAATGACTTCCATGGTACTAGAGGGAGCTGTAGAGGGCAAAAACTGTAGAGGAAGACAGAGATTGGAATACGTCAAGCAAATTGAGGACGTAGGTTGCAAGTGCTACTCTGAGATGAAGAGGTTAGCACAGGAAAGGAATTCGTGGCGGGCCGCATCAAACCAGTCAGTAGACTGATGACCCAAAAAAAAAGAGGTGCGTAAAGAGAGTTTTTTTTTTATTGTTTTGAAAATAATCCGTAAAAATCAATCATCTGTGTGGAATTTTTTTCAACAACGTGGGGGATTTGTAAAGTTTTCCATCTGCATTAAAGATTATAGACATGATCAGGGAATTGGACTAATTTAAGAGACCACTAAAAAGGTGAAAAACTGGGAACCATGAATTAGTAATGGAACTGAAAGGTGAGGGATTGAGAGCTACATCAACTGCAAGAGGCGCAACCATAGAATCGAGAAGTTCAAAAAAATATTATTTTAACTGAAGTCAATTGTACGAAGCCAGTTCAAAAGTAAAAAAAGAACTTGATTCTCTCTGTGCATAAGTGATTGCTATCGACATGCTGCCGTACAGAATTTCCGACCATCAAGGCTTGAAAAAATTTGTTTGTGCCTTAGACAGCAGATATGTGTTGCCAGATAAAAACCACACTGAAATGTTTACTGATCTCAAAACTATAGGAAGAGATAAAAAAAAATAACTTAGAGAAAGCCCTTACAAAATGTTATATTTCTAGTTCTGCAACAGACATGTGGAGAAGCAAAGCGAATGAAGAGATACTGCCAATGACTTGCCACTTTATTATAGTCGAAAAATTAGTTTCACTCATATTAAAAGAAACAAAAACTGCACATCATCACAATGCAAAATCTATGCACTTGTAACTATCATTTTTTTAAATGTTTATTTCTTTAACATGTCAATGCCATGCTGAGTTTCGTTTCATTATTGTGATCGGTACACGTCGATGTAAGTCAAATAGGCGTAACTTGCAAGGTATTTCTTGGCAGTTTCACCCCTCCCCTCCCCGCCCCCACACCCCCGCAACACTCTTGTCGATAGAAATCTGAAGGCGTCATGTCATTTATGTTCTGTTTACGTACGCTGCCAGCGTTACAAGAGGCTTAACATAGAATGAGATTTTCGCTCTGCAGCGGAGTGTGCGCTGATATGAAACTTCCTGGCAGGTTAAAACTGTGTGCCCGACCGAGACTAGAACTCAGGACCTTTGCCTTTTGCGGGCAAGTGCTCTACCATCTGAGCTACCCAAGCACGACTCACGCCCCGTCCTCACAGCTTTACTTCTGCCAGTACCTCGTCTCCTACCTTCCAAACTTTACAGAAGCTCTCCTGCGAACCTTGCAGAACTAGCACTCCTGAAAGAAAGGATATTGCGGAGACATGGCTTAGCCACAGCCTGGGGGATGTTTCCAGAATGAGATTTTCACTCTGCAACGGAGTGTGCGCTGATATGAAACTTCCTGGCAGTTATGAGGACCGGGCGTGAGTCGTGCTTCGGTAGCTCAGATGGTAGAGCACTTGCCTGCGAAAGGCAAAGGTCCCGAGTTCGAGTCTCGGTTGGGCACACAGTTTTAATCTGCCAGGAAGTTTCAAGTAGATAGTTCTCTCTAGCGGGACATACGGAACTAGATGTCACTATCGTTTGCTGTATTCGTAAACACTTCAGATAAATTTATCATACCACTCGTAACTACGTTGTGGGATAGCACTTTCTTCCGCCGAACCTTTCATATGATACAGCAAAATTGAAATGGAATAAATTATATGACTTCCGTTTGAAGCACAAACAGGCCACAAATGGTAAAACTTACCTCAAACAAATGGCTAGTCTGTGCCTTGTATCAATTGGCTCTCTCCAGTTCGTTGTGCACTTCTCGGTGCTACCTTTTTATCAGGCGATGCAGTTCCTCGAAACATTCTCGCGACATACGAAAATATTTGAAGCACCTATCTTCGTCAGACTCCAGATCAATACACAGACGATGGTATTCTCCTAAGCTTTCTCTCTTGCTATTAATGTCGTGCACCCAACATCTCCTCTTCTTGGTGCCATTTCGCATCGCTAGTGCGAGCTACTCATTTCTGCACTTAAACAAAAACTCGCACAAAGAGAACGTGTCCCGCGTGAAGCTTCCAAATCGTCCAACACCAAGACAATCACGCTACGCATGCAAGCTTATTAATGGGGTTCGGCCCCTTCCACAGTGTAACAGCTGACGCGTCAAGAGTCGTTGCGGCCGGCCGTTGCCTGTGTGGTAGAGATGGGCAAACTGAAACACGTAACTGTTTCGAAACAAATGAAACAGTACAATGTAATGTTTCGATACGCTGTTTCGAAACAGTGAAACAGATTGTGTTTAGTAATCTAATAAACCTACACATTTTATCATCTTGAATGTCTACTGTATAAGTATGTCCATATAAACACAAATGAGGTGCGAGAGCGCTAATCATGTCGCAGAAAGTATGAAACTATCACTTAGGCGTCTTGGCAGTTTCGTATTTCCTGCAGCAAATGCGCTGCTTTCGTGTCGTGTGACTTTCATACTTTTCAATTGGCTGAAGACAGCCATAGCTGAAGACAGAAGAACCACCACGAACGGAACTGGAGGTGGGAGCAAACTGCAGAAACAACGGATATGCTACTGGGATTCCCACATTCCGTTAGTATGGGTAATATACCCATCCTGCTAATTTACATGCACACAAAGGGAATCATTGTGGATAATAGGCACAGTGACTATAGACTCACAGATAATTCGAATAAATAACAAAATAGGGACTGATGACCTTAGCTGTTTAGTCCCCCTTAAACATCCCAACAACAACAACAAAATACAACAGAAAAAATTTTGTCTTTCAAGGTGTTTCGAACCGTTACTGTAAATTCACCATGCTTCCCAGCCCTTCCTGTTCACCATTACACTATCAGTGATACGTCAAACAGATTGCTTGCAATTATACCTACATCAAATTTGTGTATGTGTCTAATAACTGTCACTCTACGCCTTCTTTATTCAAAATGTTGTAGGTTTACTTGTGTTTCTTAATATGATTACTGTACAAGAACAGAGAAGCGTATGTTATAAAAAAAGTGTAATTTAACTGAATGATTTTCACATATTTATTACTTTGACTGTGAATAGTATGCGTTGTTTTATTGTTTGGTTAGTGTTTATAAAGCAGATGTTACGCCATTTTGGAATAGGACAGTCAGCTACAAACGAAGCTTTATTTTCGGATATCTTAAGCTTCATGCTATTGCCTGTCAAAAAGATTTCGACACTCTTGAAAATGTTTCACGAAGTGCTATGTTGTGTTTCAGTACCTGTACCGAGCCCGGATCTCGTCCAACACAGAGCGGAATGAAACATCACTGTTTCGATACAATTAGTCCGTTCCAAGCACAGGTGGACTGAAACAGCCTTATTTTGAAACAACGATACAGTTTCTGTGTCTGGCTCGAGATCGAATCTGGCCCGGTTATCAGAGACAGGGGCGGAATGAAACACCACTGTTTCGAAACAGTGAACCACAGCCGTTCCGAAACACTGAAACAGTTCCACGTATCGATACACTGTATCGAAACATAGAAACAGTGGCCAAGTCTACTGTGTGGCGTCCCTGGCCGCTGACTGGCCCGGCCTCCCGCTGCGCCGTTCGTCTCAGCGGCAGGCCGGATTCTGTCTGGCCAAGCCTTCAGACCGCTCGGCTAATCCCGCGCAGCTCATCAAACACGACAAATCGCAACAAACGGAATAAAAATTCACCATATAACTGGTGCAAATACGTTTAGCACTCGCACTGGCACAACGTTTGTTATTACAGGCCATCTGTCTTAAGATGACCGCAATGTAACTAAAAAAAATTACACCAGACGCGTTTCGCTTTTATTTGCAAAGCATCTTGTGTGGTATTTTGCAAATTGGATACACACGTTCGTATATTTATGTTTTGATTCTTTTAGGTTAAAAACAGCGTTTTCTTTTTGAAGTTGGTCTCTAAGCAACGAGGGTGAGTCAAATGAAAACCATAAATTTGCAATAACAAATCGAAATTTCGCGCTGAAATTTCCTGTCAGTTGGTAAGCATGCTACAAACAGCGTGCAGAATGGCCTGTAGTTGGCAGCATAGTGCAGATGCCTTAGACCATAGATACTAGTAGACTGGCCATGGAGGTAAGAATAAGGGGAGATGGCGCTACGTATCCCAGCCGTACTACGTTTTGAAGCCATGGGGGCGTGGCTCGCTGCCATGACACTCTGACCAAAACATTGCCAGTGTGCTATAGCGCTGCGTGTATTACAGTCGCTAATTGCACCATATACGCATGTAACGCCATCAGATTGGTTGTTTCAAAGTTTTTGTTTAAAATAAAATCTCGTAAAGGCGAAATTCCGCATTTCTTCTGATTAAAAATAGTTTTTAATGTAATATTACGAACAGCTAGCCTTCAATGTAAACGATGCAATGTTGTTAATTCAGTAATAAACGTGTATCACAAACTATATAATAGAAACTGAAAACTAAGTTAGCTATACCCTCCCTCCAAAGCCCCATAAATACATCTTGTTTGTTATACGTACTGGGACATTTCAGTTACGTTACACTACTGGGAAACACTGTTCATTACCACCAATATTTACTGAAATACGGTACATAGAATGGCAAATCTACACAGGGTCCTGTTTAGGCCTATACTTTACGCCAGTTAATGTAGTGTTAGCTTTTAATTTGGTACATGATGAAGACAAAGTGAGTTACTCAACACTTCGATTATCGACGATACGTACGTATTATACTGAAACGTGAACTTGAAAACTAAGAATTTAATTCTTTGAATTAACATACCTTTTGCAAATGTTTTGGGTGTGTAGGGAAAACTGATGGTACAGCATTTTCTCGGAGCCTTACTGTTGAAAGGGAAGTTCGGTCTATGTCCTCTTCTCGGAAATGCTGAGAACATATAGTGCTCCATTTAGACGCACACCAATTCTTCCTCCCCACGGCATTCTCCCACAGAGCTTTCCGACTTTCATTTTTAGGAAATCCACAGGAGAAAAACACGCTATAGTACAAGTACCGATGTAGCACACGTTCATTCACAATGAAGTTGTAAAATCACACTTAACGAGACAACTTACACATGAAATGTTATTCCCTTCGATTTCGCATCACAATCAGAAAGATTCGTACATCCGAACACCACACAAGTCACCATAATAGCGCAAAATCCTTCCAAAAGCGAGCGACAAGCCTATGCACACAAGCTTACAGCAGCAATGTTTTGGTCGGATTGAGATGGCTACCCTCGGCTTCACATAGCTTCACAGCTGTGACGTCACGGCGTCTCCCTCTATTCTTACTTCCACGAGACTGGCCTTGCTGTGCAGAAGCTATAGGGCTGGTGTGGCTCCAACATAAACCACGTGACTGTTGGCAAAACGTGGCGGGATTTCAAATCAGCGGTCTGTCATCCTATGTCTGTATCGTATTTTACCCACATTTCTCAATTGACTGTCAAACGCTTCCTTTTTGATTTGCGAAAAATTATGGCAGAACTACATTTGACCTGGATTTGCCCACAGTATCATTTATAAAATCTAACAAATACATCGAACGCCCCTCTGGTGGGCAGTGGGACGAAATTACTATAAACTATCAATTAAAGTAAAATGTCGTAAAAATTCTTTTAAATACTAAGAGTGGGCTCGTGTCAAAACTTTAAATATTGGATTAGCCGCGTTTTGAGCTCTAGTCACTTTATAAAAGAAAATGGTGTATGGGAATTGTGTCAACTATAGGTGGCAAAATTGTCGACTTTAGGAGCAGGTCCATTTTAGAGTATCAATTTTAGGTGCACTTCAAAGGTTCAGTTCCTACGATTTTTACAAAAGTTTAAACTATCAGTTTACAAAAAATGATTTTTAGATGAAAGGTGAGACTTTGAAGTTTCAGAAAATAATTTTGGAGCCTACATTTATTTAATAGTATTAGAAGGTAGAAAAAAATTCTCTTCAAATGTCGACTATAGGTGCTCTTACCTTATTATAATCTCACTTGTATATACAAAAAGGCGCATATGTGCCGATGGCTTAAAGTTTTTCCGTTTCAGGGCCTGTATCCAAAGCTGCCTTTGATTTTCATCCTTAGGGAACCTATGAGTAGGAACGAGAAACAGTTATATTTACTTCTGTAACCGAATTATCACAGATAGTTTCCAAAATTTAATATGAGTCTGACTTTACATGCATCACTTTCACACTTTAATTTACGTGATACTCTATTTCAAGAGTAAAAAAAACATATAAAAGTCACTTCAGCAGATTTCAATAAACGCATCTGCACTGTCATAGAAACACAAGTGAAATGTAATGCCATTTTCCCCGACAAAACGCTGAGTACAGCCATAAGCGCAACACGAAACAACCATGTTTTGCCAACATTCACGTGACTTTAGCCCAGAGATGTTGGAGCCACAAAAATGACGTCAGGGCCAGTCTATTATATTTATAGTCGAAGGCAGATGCACACATACCGTCGCAGTATCAGTATAAAGATGGCTGCCCCACTTGGGACTTGCACCAGGGAAGAACAGCGTTCTGTTATTCGGTTTTTGCGTAGTGAAGGTGTGAAACCTATTGAAATTCATCGACGAATGAAGGTTCAGTACGGTGATGCACGTTTGTCACGGCAGCAGGTCTACGAATGGAGTAGGGAGTTCGCAAATGGTGTGACTTCAGTGGAAGATACTCCTCGTCCAGGTCAGGCACAAATAGTTGTGACTCCGCAGAACATTGCAGCAGTTGAAGCCATAGTGAAGGAAAACCGCCGAGTGACACTGAATGACATTGCACCATGTTTAACAGATTAGCCATGGGCCAGCAGACCACATTGTGCACGATGTGCTCCAGTTTCACAAAGATGGGTGCCACGGCAGCTGACTCCTGAAATGAGAGAACGACGTGTCGATGCTCGTGAAGAACTACTTCGGCGCTTTGAACGAGAAGGTGATGGCTTCCTCGCAAGAATCTTTACTGGGAACGAAACCTGGGTTCACTTCCACCAACCGGAAACGAAGAGAGCGAGCAAGGAATGGTGCCATTCCTCATCACCAAAACCAAAGAAGTTTCGAACAGAACCATCAGCATGGAAGGTCGTGCTGACTCTCTTTTGGGACGAAAAAGGCGTCGTTTTGGAGCACTGCATGCCTAGAGGGACCGCTGTCACCAGTGTGTCATACACAGATCTACTAAAAAATCATCTGCGGCCTGCAATCAAATCAAAGCGATGTGGATTGCTGTCAGCAGGTGTCCCTTTGCAACACGACAATGCATGGTCCCAGACTGCCCGTACAACAGTTGCAACAATCACAGACCTGCATTTTGACTGTCTTCCTCATCCACCAAACTCACCAGACCTTGCCCCAAGTGATTTTCGTATCTTCGGACCACTCAAAGACGCAATGGGAGGAAAGAAGTTGCGTTCTGATGAAGAGGTACGCCACGCGGTGCACGAGTAGTTGCACGGACTACCAAAAGAATTTTTTTCTAAAGGAATTTATGCACTTTGTAAGCTCTGGAGGACTTGCATTGAGCGTGGGGGATATTACGTTGAAAAGTGTTACAGCTTTGTACCACTTCTGCACAATAAATAATATTTAAAAAAATATTTAAGGTGTTTCTTTACATAGTCTGCACCTTCCCCTCTTGATAGCAGTGGTTGATGTCGGTAGGTTTCATTTCACACCTGCACTATTTATAATTGACATTCTTAACTGTTTTTCATTCATCGCTGCTACAGTGTTTACGCCTATTCGTTTGTTTTTGTTCATGTTGTGAGTGTTGCCAACCTATAAAACGATTGTATGTGTGTGTGTGTGTGTGTGTGTGTGTGTGTCTTAGAGAGAGAGAGAGAGAGAGAGAGAGAGAGAGAGAGAGTTAGTGTAATTGTCTTGTATGTACATAGATAGGTGAGAGGGGTGATGGTTTTCCATTTTTTTCTTCAAAGGGGGGGGGGGGGGAGGGGGGACGACTGGGATGGCCTGGACAGTGGTTATGGGACAGGTCTGGGAGGAAATGGTAGTGGTAAATGGAGCCTGTGATTATATTTGTACTTTTAATGTTATATTAAGTGTGCAACCAGTTTAAAGAGTTTTTCTGTATTGGTTTTTTGGATGTGCTAGTTTTCTTGTAAGGTGAGGAGGTGTTTCTTGTTGTTTATTTTTATGATTTCCATGTCTGTGTCTCTGGTTGTAATTTTATGTTGGTGTTGGTGTTAAGTGTTCAGTTGGTATATTCCTGATTTCTGATACAGATCAGTTTTTCCTATTCTTTTTGGGAAGTATTTCTGAACTGAGTTGTTGGTTTTGTGTGCTATTTTTATGCCCTGTTTTTTGAAAATATTAGATATTCTCTTTATGTATTTGGGGTTTTATGTCATTGAGTACCATCTTTTACTCTGTGTTTCTTTCACACTTTGTGTTGTTTCTATTCTTGTATTTTGTGTATTTGCTTGTGTGTGATTCTGTCCTTGTGTTGGTGACAGTTGGGTGTTTGTTCTTTTCTCTGTTTCTTGATTTTCTTGTTCAGCTTTGTTACTAAGTTCTCTTTGTATCCATTGTTTGTGGCTATTTGCATTATAGTATTCATTTCTTTTTTGACCGCCGTCGTTCATGGATAGATTTTAGTGTCCGATTCCACTCGTCCGCTTTGAGCAATGACGTCATACCAGAGGCAAGGGCGCCACATGGAGTTTATGTCTGAAAGCAGCGGATGATAATCATAAACAAAGGACTGTAGCATGCGATAAAATTACCATCACAATTCATTTAGCCACAAAATATAGCGAAATAAATAAAAACAAAAAAACAAATATATATATATATGAAACAAGCAAATTGTTACCGCAGTTTATACGAGTAAGAAAAACACAGAACTCCGCCAAAGCCGGTCCCAAGCCCGGTTGAAAAAGGAGGAGGGGGAGGAGTAACACCTCGTTAAAAAACCTTGGCTCACCTGGCCCGGGTGATAGTACCTCGTGAGGGTCCCTAGCCAGGGAAACGGTGACGACCTCAACGGCAGTGAAGGCGGCGATGAAGATCATCAGAACGGCGGAACTGGCGGAAGAGGCAGGCTTTTATATAAAAGCACCAGACTGCAGCGTCTGTTCCCACAGTGGGCGGCTGCAAAAGGCGTCTGTCCCACATGTTAGTGGCGGCCTCACTTATAATTCTAAGCTAAATGCTTGAATTTTTATCATCGAAAGGTTCAACTACCTTTCCCCAAACCAAACTTTAACCTAAGACATGATGGTAAATTTCAAAATGGAAACTACTCCCGGAAGTAACCAATCTTCCATCGCTATTCATGGCGGTGCAACTAGGCCTTTGGATTCTGGAGAGCCTAGAACATCATGTAAGGAAGAGTCGGAGCTTCCTAGTACTTCTTCAAAGATAAGACCCAAGAAAAAACATGTACTGGGGACTCTGAATATCAACACACTTATGAAAGTTGGAAAACTAAAACACCTAACGGACACTCTCAATCAACGCAACATACTTATATTAGCTCTTCAAGAAACAAGGTATCTGGATGAAAATGCATTTGAATCAGGTGGATACAGGATCTACAAAGGAAAACCAGCCATTAAAAATTCCAATAATACGACTATATTAGGGACCGCATTTATGGTCAAACAGCAACTTGCGGAATCAATAACTAATTTTGGCTCCCCATCAGAACGAATTTCATTTCTGACGTTCAAGTCAGGCAATAAACGTTACACTATTATAAATGCACATGCACCTACTAACCAACATAACAGAACAAATGTTGACAAAGTGGAAGCTTTTTGGGAAATGCTTGAACACGAAACATCCATATTACCAAAAGAACATATAAAAATTTTAGTGGGAGACTTTAATGCACAAGTTGGCAAAGAAATAAAATTTAAATCAGTAGTTGGAGATTATCCAGCACATGCAAGAACTAACAGAAATGGGGGAAGACTCATGGATTTTTGTAGACAGTCTAATCTAAAATTAATGTCGACATGTTTCAGGAAACTTGCAAGAAAGAAAAAAACGTGGGTATCACCTAATCCAAATCAAGGTGAATATCAGTTGGACCATGTGGCAATAACGACTCGCAACTACAAGGAAATCTTGGATGTCAGAGTGAGGAAGGGCCTACACATAGACTCAGATCATTATCTGACAGAAATAAAGACCATGTTCCAACCAAACAAACCTGAACCAAAACCAAGAAGATTTCCAAGAGTAAACACTAAATTTCTCCTGCAAAAGCAGGACAAATTCTGTCATATACTAAACACAAGAAAAATGGATAATTGGGAAGAAATTAAAGAAACAATGATAGAGTCAGTTAAAGAAATGGGACAGCCACGAAGAATACCAAAACACAGATGGTGGAATGAGCTGTGTGATGAAGCAATTGACAATCGACTAAAGGCATGGAAAAAATGGAACAGTAATAAGAAACACGAATACTGGGAAGAGTTTAAAGAAGAAACGAAAAAGACAGCAAAAATCATCAGATCAGTGAAAAGAAAATATGACAAAGACAGATTAGAAGAAATGGATTCTGATTTCAAAAGGAACAACACTAGAGACTTCTATAAGACTTTCAGAGAAGTTTTAACAGGATTCCAGTCACCAAGTTTACATTTTAAAGATAAAAATGGAAAAATGGTTCTAAGCAATAAAAAGAACTGCCAAATCTTAGCTGAATACTTTGAAAATCTATTAAATTGTGGGGAGCCTAATGACAGGTTACAATTTCAAAAACCACAACATGAAAATCCACCGTCGGAACCACCTACAGTAGAAGAAATAGAAAAGATTATCAAAGCATTGAAGAATAACAAAGCACCAGGTGAGGATGGGATAGTGGCAGAAATGTGGAAACTAGGGGGCTTATCCGCATGTCAGAAAATTCACAAAGTAATTAAAGACATTTGGACAAAAGGAATCATACCCAGTGACTGGAAACAAGCATTGATCCGCCCTCTCCATAAAAAAGGGGAGAAAACAAACACCAACAACTACAGGGGCATATCCTTGTTACCAGTGACATACAAAATACTTTCTAAAGCACTTTTAAACAGAATAGAGGAACAAGCAGGACCTAATATAGGAGATTATCAAGCAGGATTTAGAAAAGGTAGATCATGTGCAGAACAGATTCTTAATTTAAAAACAATTTTGAGAGTGAGAGCTATACAAAATAAAAATACAGTAGTCACTTTCGTAGACTTCAAGAAGGCCTACGACTCTGTTGACAGACAAACACTATTCCACATACTTTATGAATCAGGGATAGATGAAAACACCAGAAGACTTGTTGAACAAAAACGCTCACAGATACAACATCAAGAATTAAGTTTCAAGGCGAAATTTCTGAACCATTCAAAATCAAAACAGGAGTTCGACAAGGTGACGGACTGTCCCCAATTCTCTTTAACTTGGTTTTAGATAAAGTAGTAAAAACATGGGAAAACACATTAAAAAACAGAGGCACAAAGGGTATAAGCATGGGCCAAGGAAAGAACAAATTTGAAGTAAAATGTTTAGCCTTTGCGGATGATATGGCATTGATAACTGAAAACCGAACAGACGCACCAGTTATGCTTGGTATGTTACACGAGATTGCTGAAAAGACTGGGCTAAAAATATCCTACGAAAAAACCGAGTATATAGAACACAAACATAATACAGAAAAGTTTATGAAAACAAAGTATGGAAAAATTACAAGAGTTGATAGATTCAAATACCTGGGGGAGTGGATCCAAGCCAATGGACTGGATAACACAACAAATAAAGAAAGAATAAAAAAGTTGGAATTTGCATATAAATTAACACAAAACTACTACAATAAGAAATCAATATCCATACAAGCAAAGATTAAACATTATAATTCAGTTATTAGGACACAAGCAACATATGGATCAGAGTGCCTAACATTGAATAAGAAAGGCGAATTAAGAGACCTAGAAAAAAGAGAGAGAAAAATATTAAGAAAAATTCTAGGTCCTGAGAAAAACAAGGAAAATAGGTGGATTAAAAGGAGAAATGGAGACCTATACAAAAATACAGAAAAGATCACAGATACAATGAGGAAGAGACGGCTAAAATTTTTATGGACATTTAAAAAGAATGGAAGAAACACGGATTACAAGGAAAATTTTTAATTACGTTAGTAAGCTGAAAAACACTGTAGGATGGATAGAAGCAGTAAAGAAAGACGCCAACAAAATAGGTGTTACAGAAGAAATAATACGTGACAGGAATAACTCTAGGCTACTTATAGAAAACGCAAACTATGAAGAAGATGCGCCAAAACCTCGATCCAAGAGAGTGTGGACAGATGAGCAGAGACGAGCAGTTGGCGAGAAAATGAAGAAGTACTGGGAAGAACGAAAGAAAAAGAAACACCATAAGTCTTAAGTTGTATGCGGTCCATAGCTGGCCAAATTCATAATAATAAAAAAATATATATATGAAACAAGCAAATTGTTACCGCAGTTTATACGAGTAAGAAAAACACAGACAGCCTCTAAATTCAGTTACAGTATAGCGCTTGGTGACGTTGTGGTGACATAAAATATCGTTAATTTATAATAATAATTATTGGTTTATAGGGACTGTCGCAGGAAATTAGGGGTTTTGGGCGGGGAAAAACTAAAATAAGACAATGCGAAAACGGAATATATAATAATGTATATGAACAGTAACATGAAATTTGAAAAATCTGGCAAAGAAATCCTAAAAAAGGCCAGTACACAAATAACGAAAATTCTCAAAAAGTAACTAATATTGGAATCGTTAACTCGAATTGACCTATATAATTCTAGTTACCGATTCCAATGTTAGCTATATTTTTGCAGCAGTTGAGAGAGCAATTACAAGAGCACTACATTTCATTGCACATACCTGCTGCAAAAACGATTTAAATAATGAACCATGGAATTGTTGGAATCCATAATTAGAACTCACGTATATAGGAGGACAATTCTAGTTCCCGATTCCAACCAATCGGTAGTTGATGATTTTGACCATGTTTGCAGTAGGTGTGTGTACTTCGTTTTTGTAGGATTTCTAGAGTTCTTACTGACCTTTGAGCTACTGCGAAAAAGTAACAAATATTGTAGGTACTGATTTCAAGTTTTTTGCTTTTCCATAGTAGTACCTAATGTAGAAATCGTATAACACTTTAGTGCACACGTTTGTTGTAAAAACTGTCTAAATAGCCAACTGTGGAATGATTGAAATCAATAACTAGAATTAACCTATACAGGTCAATTGTAGTTACCGATTCCAATATTTGTGGATTTTTCGCTTTACTTCAGAGAGTAAATAACAAATGCAGAAATCCTATTAGGTTTCAGTGCATACAAGTGCAGGAAAATGATCTAGATAATGAACCATACAGTTATTGTAAACAGTAACTAGAACTGATCCTAATATTTTTTTCTTTTTGTGAATTTTCGTTACTTGTGTACAGGCTGTTGCTTTACAATTTCTGTGGCGGTTTCTCCACATTTCATACTATTGTTGTTTTGGTGTTTCATATACCGGTATGTTGTTATTAATTTCATTTTCCCGTTGTTGTGTTACATTTCAGTTTCTCCTCACTCAAAATCTCTACTCTCCCGCAGTACTCCCCATTAAGTGCAATAATTATCATTCAAAATTAACGCTACTGTAATTCGCAGTATTCGTCTTCACCCTGCCCTATACTGTGATGGATTTAAAGATTCTCTGTGTTTCTCTTACTCGCATAATATATGGTTATAATTTATTTCAGACACGTATATTTTTCTTTTGCTATTCTTATTTTCGTTACTTTAATTCTTTTCGATATAATTAGTGGCTACGTAATTAGTCAGGTGAAATGTGACTGTAATTTTCTCATACACTACATTCGTTTGTTTAGGAATATGATGAGATGCTTTCAAAGATTGCCTCTGTACGGCGTCTTTGCCTTAGGTATGACGCCATTTGTGGTGTGCGTACTGTAAGACCTTCGGTACACACACCATCAGATTATTTGACTTGTCGCTCTAACGAAGTAGGCGAGTGTCAGCAATATGTCTCGTGGTCTTAGCGTGGCGTGTTTATCTTCTGCCGTTAGGTCAGACGGTAGAAATGCCACTTGCATGCTTAGAGTAGCAGATTGACGGTGACCAACTTTAAACAGAACTTGATTAATTTTCACACACATTTATTAAAATAAATAAAAGCATAGATATTACGTAACTTGATTCTGGATGCTGTTTACAATTGACAATCTGAAGTTCCTTTGGTCTTGGTACGTTAATCTTATTCTCACATATATCTGATACTTGACAAAAGTGTCTATACATTTATCTTCATGGCTGTGTACAGGAATATGATAATCCTATTAGGCGCAGACTGAAATTTGATTATAGACTGGTACAGACAAATGCAGACGACTAATCGGAGGTCTGTACACTCGTTATAATACCTCGCGTGTTCAGGTATCACTGCGCGAGTGTGATCCACGAGGAGAAAAGGTTCTACGTTAGCAGCAATCTCATTGGCTGCGTTACATATTAATACGCGGATCGGTGGAAGCAGAATTTGGTCCGTCTCTATGGCAGCGCCATCTCGTAGTGCGGAGACGGACAAGTGCTGCGCCTGCGTTGTTGTGCTTAGTGGGGCGCGCTCCATTGGGAAAGTTGTGTACGCTCTGACTACGCGGAACTATGGACACAACACCATTGCTCGAAGCCGAGGGGTGGAATCGGTCAACTGGAACTGACCCTCGTTCATGGCGCCAACTATAGTATTTATCATTATAGTTAGTCTTTAAAGTTAGTGATACAAACTATTCCATGCCTCTCTTGATAGTAAACTGTTCAGCCTTCCACCCTTGTAAGCTATCCTTTATAGAAGTGTTTTACGTGGAAATAAATGGGGTCAACTGAAGAATGTGATACAATCTGTCGGCTTTGAACAATGACGTCACTGCTTACTCACTGTATTGTTTTTTTGGGGTAACTCGACAAACATAGTGCAGATACTAAAAATACAGAAAAAAATCATACGAAATATGTGCACTGCAAATCACAAAGAACCATGTCGACCATTATTTAGAAAACTTAAAATATTAACTCTGCCATCCTTATACATACGTGAGATTATTATATTTTTGTACACCAGACAGGAATTATTTGAGGGAAACCATTTTGTCCATTCTCATGATACCAGAAACAAAGAAAATTTTATGCTCCCCACCCACCACCTCAGACTGTATGCCCAGGGACCCCAGTACATGGGAATGAAAATTTGTAATAAATTAAAAGGGAACAAGATGATGCAGATGAATTTAGGTTCACTTAAAAGAAAACTATATGAGGTACTGACACTGAAGTGTTATTACCCAGAGGATGAATTCATGTGGGATAAACTGGAAATTTGAGCTGAGTAGAATGTCTTATCCTTATAGTGATGTTATTTATTATAGTGCTATTACTTATTAATGTAAAAAACATTGTAATTATTTTATAAATTTTTGACATGTCTCCTGTACGCAAACCAAATGTATTGCAAATGTACGTCATGAGATGAATAAAACACAATTCACAATTCATAGATATTACTGTCTTTATTTTCGAGCCATAGATAAAAAAATCGGTTATATTCTGTGGCGAGTCGTCATCATTGGGTTGATATAAATGTCTTTTAAAAAGACAGGGCAAGACATTGTGTAATAATTTGTCACTTGCATTAATTTAAATCATTTCTTTGTTCCGATTAATTCGATACTTATTTTCATTCTTAGTGAGTTTGGGATATTATACAAGAATTGTTTTTCATTCTGGTCAATTTTTACTTTTTGATTTTCGTTCCTAGGTATAGATTTATCTTTCCTATGCATGTGGAAGACTTGAAGCATGGTTCGTCAACAGCAGCCTTAGTATTACTATGATGTTTTTCAGTTAGTACTAGTACTATCGAAGGCGAAAAGAAGGACATACGAAAAATTTGTATCCCGTATTTCAGTTGACCTATGTAGGACAGCTGAAGAATCCCCAACACTGGCTAAGTTTCACGGAAGCTCGAAATTTAATGCGGACGTCAATGCGAGACGCTATTAATAATTTCCACAATTAAACATTGTCTCAAAATATGGTAGAAAACCCAGAGAGATTCTGGTCGTATGTAAAGTACACCAGTGGCAAAAAAACAGTCAATGCTGTCACTGCGCGATAGCGATGGAAATGTTACCGATAATGGTGCCACTAAAGAGGAGTTACTAAATACAGTTCTTCACGAAAGAAGATGAAGTAAATATTCCAGAATTCGAAACCAGAACAACTGTTAGCATGAGTGACGTAAAAGTGGATATCATAGGTGTTGCGAAACAAATCACTTAAGAAAGGCAAATCTTCTGGTCTAGATAGTATACCAATCAGGTTCCTTTCAGAGTATGCAGATACAACAGCTCCTTTCTTAGCAATCATGTACAACCGCTCACTTGACGAAAAGTCTGTTCCTAAAGACTGGAAAATAGCACAGGTCACACCAATATTCAAGAAAGGAAATAGGAGTACCTATTGAATTACAGACCCATATCACTGACCTCTCAATTTACAGCAGAATTTTGGAGCATATACTGTACTCGCACATTATGAATCACCTTGAAGAAAATGACTTATTGACACATAACCCCGTAGTGGCCGAGCGGTTCTAGGCGCTTCAGTCTGGAACCGCGCGACCTCTACAGTAGCAGGTTCGAATCCTGCCTCGGGCGTGGATGTGTGTGATGTCCTTAGGTTAGTTAGGTTTAAGAAGTTCTAAGTTCTAGGGGACTGATGACCTCAGATGCTAAGTCCCATAGTGCTCAGAGCCATTTGAACCATTTGATAAATAACCAACACGGATGCAGAAAATAGCATTCTTGTGCAACACAGCTAGCACTTTATTCCCATGAAGTAAACAGTGCTGTCGACAAGGGATCGATTCCATATTCCTAGATTTGCAGAAGGCTTTTGATACCGTTCATCCCAAGCGACTATTAATCAAATTGCGTGCATACGGAGTATCGTCTCAGTTGTGTGACTGGATTCATGATTTCCTCTCAGAGAGGTCACAGTTAGTGGTGATAGATGGTAAATCATTGAGCAGAACAGAAGTGATATCTGGCGTTCTGCAAGGTAGTGTCATAGGCCCTCTGCTGTTCCTGATTTATATAAATGATCTAGGTTATCTGAGCAGCCCCCTTAGATTGTTTGCAGATGACACTGTAATTTATCGCTTAGTAAAATCATCAGACAGTCAATTCCAATTCCAAAATGATCTAGAGAGAATTTCTGTAATGTGCGAAAAGTGGCAATTGGCACTAAACAAAGAAAAGTGGGAGGTCATCCACATGGGTACTAAAAGAAATCCGATAAATTTTGGGCATACAATAATCGCACAAATGTAAGGGCTGTCAATTCGACTAAATACCTAGGAGTTACAATTACGAGCAACTTATATTGGAAAGACCACACAGATAATATTGAGGGGAAGGTGAAACAAAGACTGCGCTTTGTTGGCAGAACACTTAGAAGATGCGACAAACCCACTAAAGAGACAGCCTATACTACACTTGTCTGTCCTCTGCTGGAATATCGCTGCGCGGTGTGGGATCAGGGCAGCCCGTTTCGTGTTATCGCGCAACAAGGGTGAGAATGTCACTGATATGACGCGAGTTGGGGTGGCAGTCACTGAAACCAAGGCGGTTTTCTTTGCGGCGAGATCTGTTTACGAAATTTCAATCACCGACTATCTCTCCCGAATGCGAAAATATTTTGTTGACACCCACATACGTAGGGAGAAATGATGATCATAATAAAATAAGAGAAATCGGAGCTCGAACAGAAAGATTTAGGAGTTCGTTTTTCCCACGCGCCATTCGAGAGTGGAATGGTAGAGAAGTAGTATGAAAATGGTTTGATGAACCCTCTGCCAGGCACTTAAGTGTGAATTGCAGAGTAATCATGTAAATTTAGATACTTCATACATGTGTAACTGCCGGCTGTTGTTGCCGAGCGGTTCTAGGCGCTTCAGTCCGGAACTGCGCTGATGCTACGGTCGCAGGTTCGAATACTGCCTCGGGCATGGATGTGTGTGATGTCCTTAGGTTAGTTAGGTTTAAGTAGTTCTAAGTCTAAGGGACTGATGACCTCAGATGTTAAGTCCCATAGTGCTCAGAATCTTTTGAACCATGTGTAACTTTGGCATCCTATACCTCAATTGAACAATGAAAGTAGGGGATACAAATCCTACTACGTCGCTATTTTTCGCCTTCGCTAGCAATAGTATCCTATTCTTCAGTTTATCTATATTGGTCAACTGAAGCACGGAACACAAATTTTACCTATGAGGAGTTTTTCGCCTTCGTTAACACTAGTATCCTATCCTTTAATTGACCCATATAAGTCGACTGCAGAACGGGATACAAATTTTCGTCGCTACTACTACTATGATAACTTTCAGTCAATACTATTACTACCCAAGGCGAAAAAAATTTGTTTCCCGCAGTTAAGTTGACCTATATATAGGTGAACTGAAGTATGGTGTACAAATTTTATGTACATCCTTTTTTTCGCTTTCACGTAGTTCAACTGAGGTCAGGATGGCAACTTTATGAACGTCCGTTTTTTCGTCTTCGCTAGCAATAGTATTATATTCTGAAGTATGGATACAAATTGTATGTATGCCTGTCTTTTCACCGTCAGGACGCCCGTGCTATATGTCTATACTCCGTTCACTATAAGAATAAACCTAATGTAAACAAACAGGTCAGAAGCCGTAACACACGTACACTGGTGTTATTACGCTTTTGCATGTTGGTCCTACTTATACAGGGTGTTACAAAAAGGTACGGCCAAACTTTCAGGAAACATTCCTCACACACAAAGAAAGAAAGTATGTTATGTGGACATGTGTCCGGAAACGTTTACTTTCCATGTAAGAGCTCATTTTATTACTTCTCTTCAAATCACATTAATCGTGGAATGGAAACACACAGCAACAGAACGTACCAGTGTAACTTCAAACACTTTGTTACAGGAAATGTTCAAAATGTCCTCCCTTAGCGAGGATACGTGCATCCACCCTCCGTCGCACGGAATCCCTGATGCGCTGATGCAGGCCCGGATAATGGCGTATTGTATCACAGCCGTCCACAATACGAGCACGAAGAGTCTCTACATTTGGTACCGGGGTTGCGTAGACAAGAGCTTTCAAATGCCCCCATAAATGAAAGTCAAGAGGGTTGAGGTCAGGAGAGCGTGGAGGCCTCGGAATTGGTCCGCCTCTACCAATCCATCGGTCACCGAATCTATTGTTGAGAAGCGTACGAACACTTCGACTGAAATGTGCAGGAGCTCCATTGTGCACGAACCACATGTTGTGTCGTACTTGTAAAGGCACATGTTCTAGCAGCACAGGTAGAGTATCCCGTATGAAATCGTGATAACGTGCTCCATTGAGCGTAGGTGGAAGAACATGGGGCCCAATCGGGACATCACCGACAATGCCTGCCCAAACGTTCACAGAAAATCTGTGTTGATGACGTGATTGCACAATTGCGTGCGGATTCTCGTCAGCCCACACATGTTGATTGTGAAAATTACAATTTGATCACGTTAGAATGAAGCCTCATCCGTAAAGAGAACATTTGCACTGAAATGAGGATTGACACATTGTCGGATGAACCATTCGCAGAAGTGTACCCATGGAGGCCAATCAGCTGCTGATAGTTCCTGCACACGCTGTACACGGTACGGAAACAACTGGTTCTCCCGTAGCACTCTCCATACAGTGACGTGGTCAACGTTACCTTGTACAGCAGCAACTTCTCTGACGCCGACATTAGGGTTATCGTCAACTGCACGAAGAATTGCCTCGTCCATTGCAGGTGTCCTCGTCGTTCTAGGTCTTCCCCAGTCGCGAGTCGTAGGCTGGAATGTTCCGTGCTCCCTAAGACGCCGATCAATTGCTTCGAACGTCTTCCTGTCGGGACACCTTCCTTCTGGAAATCTGTCTCGATACAAACGTACCGCGCCACGGCTATTGCCCCGTGCTAATCCGTACATCAAATGGGCATCTGCCAACTCTGCATTTGTAGTAAACATTGCACTGACTGCAAAACCACGTTCGTGGTGAACACTAACCTGTTGATGCTACGTACTGATGTGCTCGATGCTAGTACTGTAGAACAATGAGTCGCATGTCAACAAGAGCACCGAAGTCAACAGTACCTTCCTTCAATTGGGCCAACTGGCGATGAATCAAGGAAGTACAGTACATACTGACAAAACTAAAATGAGCTCTAACTTGGAAATTAAGCGTTTCCGGACACATGTCCACATAACATCTTTTCTTTATTTGTGTGTGAGGAATGTTTCCTGAAAGTTTGGCCGTACCTTTTTGTAACACCCTGTATATTAGATATACTGTTGCAAAGTTATGTTAAATGAAACTTTAAGGTATTCAAATGTATTAACAACCATCGACGTTTTTCTTAATCACGCTTTAGATATGTAGTTTTTATATCAGAAATCGTGTACAGTCACAACCTCTGCAATGTTGTGCTCTGATTGTCTGTTAATGCGCAGTATGACAGTGTCTGAGGCCACTTCTGCTCCATAGTGAACAAGCGTGTGGAACAGGTTAAAAAATGCTGAGAAATACGTTGTTCTGAATGTTTTTCATAAATGTACAGTTTTGACGCAGGGACTGTATTATATACAGTATGTATTACATACATTTGTGGCATAAATACACGTTGTACGATTAGAAAGAACGTACTGGATCGATGATTTGCTCCATTCAAGATTTGCTGGTTCAAATCTCGACCGAGTAATTTTTTTCTCGTCTAATTTGGAATGCCTACATCTCGTTAATTGTAAAATTCATCATCATTTTTTATGAATAATGCAAATCATCATGTTTCTAATTACATATTGCACGCGCAATTCCTGTCTTCATTTCAAATTTAAATTCTTAACTATCGATATTTTAGCAAATACTTAACAAAATTTGATTAAATTAAGGAAACATGACAACTTAATTTTTCAAGGCAACAATGAAAAACCAAATACTCTTTATTTGGACTATGGCCATCCTGTGAAAATCTCATTCTGGAAACATCCCCCAGGTTGTGGCTGAGCCATGTCTCCGCTACATCCTTTCTTTCAGGAGTGCTAGTCCTGCAAGGTTCGCAGGAGAGCTTCTGTAAACTTTGGAAGGTTGGGGACGAGGTACTGGGGGAAGCAAAGCTGTGAGGACGGGGCATGAGTCGTGCTTGGGTACCTCAGATAGTAGAGCACTTCCCCGCAAAAGGCAAGGGTCCCGAGTTCGAGTCTCAACCTGGCAGACAGTTTTAATCTGCCTGGAAGTTTCAATTAAAGAGCCTGTTGAAATCATGATGTTGGAAAGCCTAATAAAATTCATTTTTAGGATGATACTATATGATCTCTAGGAATTCAAAAGTCTTTAATTGTACCATTGTGTCCTTTATTTTACAACAGGTTTCAACCAATAAGGTTATCATCAGATGTGCGTGTCTTACTCGCGTGCACCTGTGTTGCTGTGAGGGGTGTTCAGTAAGCAATGCAACAAATTTCGTTTCTGAAAGCGTATCAGTTTTATTCACCATACGAGGTGCATTCAAGTTCTAAGGCCTCCGATTTTTTTTCTCCAGACTGGAAAGAGATAGAAACATGCACATTGTTTTAAAATGAGGCCGCGTTCACTGTCAATGCGTCCCAGAGATGGCAGCACCGTACGGCAGATGCAATTTTACTGCCAGCGGCGAGAATGAGAACTGTTTTAAATAATTAAAATGGCGACGTTTTCCTTACTTGAACAGCGTGCAATCATCGTGTGACAACAAACCGAAACAACCTCGGGCTCGCACAAGCCGGTCTGACGATACCAAGTATATTGAAATGGAGATTATATCTGTACAAGAGCGATGTTATACAATTATGGATTAAAGTTAAGTATTCCAGAAGCTACGTACTTTTCTTTATAGCATTCATTACGTATCCTGTTTCAGACCTGACGCCAGCCTGCGTGAGTTTAAGCGCGTGCCTTTCGGCTTCCTCTCATTGTGTCTAGGCTGTCTTGTCTAGACACATCACAGACAATAGTTCGAAGGCCTCGTATAATGCTGCCGCCTATCGGAAACTGGCTGCCGTAGCTGATTCTATGGAAGCAGAGGTCCTGCTAATCAGTGCCTCTAAAATCCTGTACATAGCCATATAAGATTTCACTTCTTCACATTCTGCAGCTGTTATTAGAGGAAAAGAAGATAACTTCTACAGATGTCACAAAAGGCACATCCACTACTTTCTGTTACAAAATATATTTGCTTGAATGGGTGTACAGATCATTAGAGTGACTCATGAACTAAAGTTCATACAACATACGCCTCAAAGGCTCAACGTGACTTTAAGATTACAATATATTTCACCTGTCACAATACCATCCTGTCTTTTGTTTTCGTTTTTAGAGAGTGCGGTTGCTCTTTGATAGACAAGCAACAACCAAGCCGTGACGCCAAAATGGAAAAGGCCTCGTCCACAGCAGGTGAAGCGGTTTACGTGTCGCCACACCTCCCGTTTGGTGTCTGCACATATGAAAACAAACCCTCAGTCACAGTGCATGTTCCATGACTTACTCCCTACTTAATATTATTCTGATACGATCATCTTTCCTTGTACTACACAAGGAATGTGAAATGTCGTTTGCCTAAATGGCATGTAACACTTCGCACTATATGGGCTGAAGCAGGACTATTCCATGATGTCCCTCAACAAATTCTGCATTTTTTGCAACCGAAGTTGGTCAAGAACAAATGTATTGCATTACAGGGATGAGGGTGTGTCGTGTAGGGTGGGTAGAGGGAGGAAAGAGGCAGGAGGGAGGATTGTCTGCCATCTCAGTGGAGGGACAGAGGAATGTGACAAATCGGCACCAGGGCCGATGAAAGCATGTGGCACGTGACAATGTGGACGAGTGGAGTGGGTAGTGACAGCTCAGAGGTAGGGGAGACTTGTGTGGAGGTTGTGCACACAGTGGATTAGTGGAGGTTTGCCGGGAGGGTTATGGTGTACTGCAACAAATCTTTCATTCCTGTAACCCTTCTGGCCTGTCTCTGCAAAACCAATGCACCCATGCCCTCTATTCAACAGTCTCACCTTCCTCTGTCCTGCACCTTGCAAGATCCCCTCGCTTCTAAACTGATACTTTTATTACTCACAAGGGAACCTCCCCATCGCACCCCCCTCAGATTTAGTTACAAGTTGGCACAGTGGATAGGCCTTGAAAAACTCAACACAGATCTATCGAGAAAAGAGGAAGAAGTTGTGTGGAACTATGAAAAAATAAGCAAAATATACAAAGTAAGTAGTCCATGTGCAAGATAGGCAACATCAAGGAGAACGCGAGATCAGGAATGCCGTGGTTTGCGTGAGCAGCTGTGGATCGAGAGGTCCTGGGTTCAAGTCGTCCCTTGAGTGAAGAGTTTTAATTTTTATTTTCAGACAATTATTATCTGTCACCAGTGTCGTATAGAATATATCAGACATGTTTTCCTGTGGAGGAATCGGTTGACCTATGACCTTGCGATCAAATGTTTTCGGTTCCCATTGGAGAGGCACGTCCTTTCGTCTACTAATCGCACGGTTCTGCGGTGCGGTCGCAAAACACAGACACTAAACTTATTACAGTGAACAGAGACGTCAATGAACGAACGGACAGATCATAGCTTTGCGAAAATAAATTTTTCACTCGAGGGAAGATTTGAACCAAGGACCTGTCGTTCCACAGCTGCTCACGCTGACCATGGGACCACGGAGCTCCTACGCTCATACTCTCCTTGATGTTGCTTATATCGCACATGGACTTCTCACTTTGAATATTTTGCTTATTTTTTTTATAGTTCCACACAACTTCTTCCTGTTTTCTTGATTGATCTGTGTTTAGTTTTTCAAGGCCTATCCACTGTGCCAACTTATAACTAAATCTGAGGGGGGTGCGATGGGGAGGTTCCCTTGTCAGCTTAGCTGCGAGTCTGTAGAGGGTGGTATGTGTGACGTACAGTATGACTGATCAGCATTTCCACCCGGAATTTGCGAGTGTAAGTCGGACCCTCCTCGATCCGACTTGGTGCGTTGTGTCGTCGGATTTCCTCCTACCTGTGCGCGGTGCAGCTCTCGTAAATGCCGTCCCGTGCAGATTCTTCACTGGCGCATTGGATGTCTCTGTCGGTGGAAGCTAATTATCTGAAATTGCTGTCGGTCAACTTTGGGGTATCTGTTTACTCGAAATTAGCATTCAGAATGTCGTAATATCATTTTTATTCCTATTAGATCAATAATGAAACTCATGTCACAAACTACTCGTAACCGAGAGCACGGCTACCATCGAACAAGACAGGAAGAACTCTTAACGCAGACTTTGGCGCGCACTCCGTATCTCTTACTAGTTTCGTCACAGTTCGTGGATTTCCGATCAAGTTATTACTTACTAAGATATGCATTTGTTAATGAACGAGTGTGAATTTTAACGAGACAAAATTTTGATAAATAGTTTTAAAAATTCAGAGGCTCCTCCTTGTATTCATGTTGTCATAAATGCCTTTAGTTATTAAATATAAATAAACAAAGTCGGTGGCTTTGACGCCAAGATGGCGGTACTTCCAGTCATGTATATTTCCCAGGCTGACGCTTGTTGCTACGGTCCAGCGCCGAACCCCACCCCTTTATGCTTCGTCACCTAGCCAGACAGCCAGTGTGGGAAATGCTCTCCGACTCATGGCTGGCTACGGACTACAGCACTTCCTAACTATCGTGAATACATCAATAAGAGACAATAATTTATTAAAACTGGTAAAAATGTCTTCTTTATGTAGGAGGCACCTTACAACCTCCTCTGAAACCACTCCTCCATTTCGTCGTCATTGCGCACCACCCAAACTCGCCGGCTCCACTGCCTACCTCGCACGCACATTGCCTCCCTCTGAGCCAAAGGCTGCTCTCCCAACCTTCTGTCCTGTGGCTTTTCTCCTTCTACCCACCTCTAACCTCACCACAAACTATCTGCCAAATTGTTGTCACCGTGTGTGCAACCTGTAAAATGTAGCGACACAGGCAGGTGTGTGCACGCATGCACTGTTGCCTGTACGTACGAGACCTGTCTAAAATGTATCCGACCTTTGGCCAGAAAAAATATTTCGAATACCTGACAGGGTTGGGACCCTAATCCCCGTCAAAGTAGGCCCCTTGTGCCTGCACACACTTAGCCCACCGATCCTTCCACTGCCGGAAACACCTCTGGAAGCCTTCTTTCGGAATGGTGTTCAGCTCCGTCATCGTGTTCCGCATTATCTCTTCTCTACTCTCAAAACGGGATCCTTTCAGTGGCGTCTTCAAATTTGGAAACAACCAGAAGTCGCAAGGAGCTATGTCCGGAGAGTAGGGAAGTTGGCAAACGGCTGTAATTCCGTGTTTGAACGAGAGATTTTGGATTAAGTGGGACGAATGTGCGGGGGCATTGTTGTGATGCAGTTGCCAGGTTTTCGCTGTCCACATGTCTGGTCTTTTACGCCGAACTGCGTCACGGATTCGCCGGAGGACATCTCGATAGTATTCCATTGTCACTGTGCGTCCTTCTGGTGCATATTCGTGATGCACAATTCCACGGACATCAAAGAAGACAGACAGCATCACCTCGATTTTGCTTCGCAGCTGCCGCACTTTCTTCAGCCTTTGAGACTCGGGATGCTTCCATTGCGATGACTGTCTCTTTGTTTCTGGTTCGTACCTGTACCGCCGTGCCTCGTCTCCAGTTATCACGGTGTTCAGAAACCCAGGATCAGTGTCGGTGGTGTCCAGAAGGTCCTGTGCAACGTCAAAACGGAGGTCTTCTTGTTCCGGCGACAACAACTCGGGCACGAATTTTGCCGCCACTCGGTGCACGTTCAAATCGTCACGCAAAATTGCACGTGCAGAATCTTTACTTGCTCCAACCTCTCGGGCAATCTCCCACACGGTCAAATGACGATCTGCCATCACCAAATTTTGCACCCTCTCGACAACAGCTGCACTCTGAGCAGTTTGGGGCCTGCCAGAACGCTGGTCACTCTCCCCCGATCTGCGGTCATTTTTGAATCGCTTGAACCACTCCTTAATTTGTGTTACACCCATCGCATATTCTCCAAACACCTCCTGAATCTTACGAATTGTTTCGTTTTGAGTATCACCAAGCTTTTTACAACATTTGATGCAGTGTCTTTGCTCAAAATTTCAGTCATCTTGAGAGAATCGGTAATCCGACGAACACGTCGTGTAGCACCTCACTCGGCGACCGACAAGCAGCGACTGAATTGCTGGGAGGCGGGGACAAAATTCACGTATGCACATAAAGGTCTCTTCCTTTACTGTGTACAGTGCCACCGCACTATTGCCTCTATTTGGCGCGGGAAAATTGAAGGTCGGATATGTTTTAGACAGACCTCGTACGCGCGCTCTACCTCATTAACCCATTTGCCCCAGAGTTAACAAAATTTTCCTTTTTGTGTGTCCCTATCAACAAATCAAAAGATAAAAAGCTTTTTAGGCAAGATGGGCACTGTCAAAATATATGAATGTAATAAAAGTCATTAACACAAATTACTCATTTATTATAGTTTCATTATGTTTTACATCTTTATATTATGGTGACTACCTTCGCTAAGGAAGACAGACGCCTCTGACAGTGACCTCAGGGATCGAACTCAGTCATAAAATTAAGGAAAAATTTTGTAATCAAAGACAATTTTGAATTACACAAATTTTAAAGATTGCGTTGCGCTGTACTGCAAGATGATCATGTAATACTGCATTGTATTACTTGTTGCGGGTAACTAGGAAACGACTCGTGTAAGTTGACAGCCTACATAAATGTTTCAAAAATGGATTATCTTGCACATCATCACACAAATCAAATCACACTTGGGTAATGAAACAAAGTTCTCTTTTAATTTATGGAAGTGCAATTTTATTTTCCTGCTGGTGAAAGAAAATTGTACAACTCAGTTCCACTGGTCCTCTCATACAGCTACAAAATATTTCTGCACTGGATTCAAACAATTTACAAAACAATGGTAAAAAGAAATCTTCCAATGTCTCCAAGACACTGTACACAAGCAGGAGTATGTGAAAAGCACAAAAGCCTAGAAATTCACAATTCTAAAATGTAACCATTCTGGAATACACCAAAACACTTATAGCAACTGTTTTTGTTTTCATAAACAGCAAAAAGCTTTACTCAAAGTACACAGACCAGCTGTATACGCTAGAAAACTTGTGTAAGACTTTAAAACTTACCGAGTGTAAACTATACGAGACACTTTCGCATATGCCAAAGAAAATTTACACATTCAGATTAGCTCTCCTCGGCACCACAGCACAGTATATAAAACGAACTGTGGTTAGCGAGAGAGCGACACAAGAGATACGCGAAACAAGTTGCACATCCTCACACTCCAGCTCTCTGGGTTAAAACCCACAACTGTTAACATTAATCAGCATACACATTACACTGCTCAGATTCATCTTACTCGTTACTCTACATGCTATGGGGGAAAAGGGAGTGTTCACGTATAAACAGGCACATTTCTTACAACTGATCCACATTTGTCCAACACTTACGAGTGTAGTCCCAAATATGCACTGCTCAGTTTCTTATTTTCTCTTTCAATAATGTACCAGAAAAAGCCCAGTGTAAAATTTGCATTTTATATTTGAAACTTTAACATAAATTTCTTAATTCATTCCGAGCTTAAATTGTAAAACAAACAAAACTTACTGCTGCACTGAAGTAAGAGTAACTGTGACTGCTTGACAACACTAAACATCTACAATCCTCCTCCTGACAGTTTCTTGCGGGTTAAAAATTAAAAATTGTGTAAATCAATAGCAAGTCTGAAAATCCCAATTAGCCAAAACTGTACAATTTATTAGTAGTTCCACGAGATGACAATATTATTCCTAGATACAATTCGTGGGTAGAATAGTGGCTTTCACACAAATTCCGTAACACAATGTGCCAACATTCTCAGCATTTTGGCCTCTTAACTGCTTCAACGATCTAAAAACACCTGGGCGGAATTGTATCTGCCTCTATGGCTTATACCCCACACCTGCTGTTGTATGTAATGAATACTTAAGTCCTCTGTGAAATTTTAACATAGATTATTATGAAGCAGATACAACTTTAAAGCCTCTGCTGAATAACCTTCACTGGCAGAACACGAAAAAGCAGACCACTTCAAAACAGACAGTGCTGCAGAATTCCAGGCGTGTGATAGGCACACCACCAAATACACAAACGTGGCAGTTTAGAACGAGTGCAGACATTCGAAAGAGACACATGTGAGTCACTGCTCGCATTTAGCGAATGTACGAGAGAAGAGATAATCACAGCTCATCTACCAGAGTGACCTTTCATATTTTCCTGGCGTGATGGATTAATGGTGCACTTAGAGATATCCAGTCAAGGTTGCTAACTCCGGCCAGACTGTGAACAGCTGTCGGTCTCACACCGCTATTGTGAGTTCGACACCTGCCGCCCACTTCACCTGCTGATGCTCTTTTGTTTTCCAAAATCTCACTGAAGAATTATAACACCTACGAATACTGTTTCAAAGGAACGGATACTCAAACTGAGCAGTTGCGGCGGCAGTTGAAATTGCAAATACCTGAGGAGGTGGTCCAGACTCACAAGGGGAAGGCCTCAGACACGGCCTACGGATTGGGCTCAAATTTGGCAGGTCGCTTGTGTACAACCTAAAACGAAGGAATCTAAGTTATTTTGGGTCAACACCCCTGTGTTTTTGAGAAAATCACCCCTAAAGGTTGTAACTAATGAGGAAGTATTGAATAGGATTGGGGAGAAGAGAAGTTTGTGGCACAATTTGACCAGAAGAAGGGATCGGTTGGTAGGACATGTTCTGAGGCATCAAGGGATCACCAATTTAGTATTGGAGGGCAGCGTGGAGGGTAAAAATCGTAGAGGGAGACCAAGAGATGAATACACTAAGCAGATTCAGAAGGATGTAGGTTGCAGTAGGTACTGGGAGATGAAGAAACTTGCACAGGATAGAGTAGCATGGAGAGCTGCATCAAACCAGTCTCAGGACTGAAGACCACAACAACACAACAACAACAAAGGTTGTGAAGAGCAATTGACTCAAAATTGGAGGGATCGATAGATAATTGTAAATAGAGCATTTTTCCATCATCGGGTATGGGGTCCGCAAATGCAAACTTTTCCAGAAATCGAGGAAAGAAACTTACATAACTGCCGCTTCTGTACCCACACGGTGAACGCTATTTGGCGACAGCGCTGATAGCGCACCGGCCAAGGTAACTGGCTGGGTCTCGAAGAACCCGGGTTCGAATCTCAAAAGATAGGACACAACAAACAATAACTAGTTACTACAGCATAAACAGACGAGCTAATTACTACAAACTACATACAGTACTCGTCATATGTTACTTACGGAAGGGCACTGTATTCATTCACAAAACGTATTTCATTTGGTGCATTAACGATGGAAAAATCACTACGTGTATCCGCGAGGTTCGCGGCACCTTAATGACGGAAAACAGCTCTTTCCGATTGACTTCTATAAGGCTCGCGCTGGACACCTTCACTCTTCCAGGTTCACAACTACGATATGACGAAGAGGCAACCGGGACAACTTAACTCTGCGCGGGTGCATTCTGTCCCGTGCCTCACTGTAAACAAGCGTCGCGCGGTTGGCCATCTGTGATCCCTCGTGAGGAAGTCGCAGCACTTTGATTCGGAGGTGTTTTCATGTGACAAGGCTTAAAAGTTTAATACTTTACTAACTCACGGCATTTGGGAAATTAGTTTGCCTACCTTATTATTATCATTCCTTATTGATTTACTTACCTTGTTAACCCTCCTATCACTATCAATTGAGATATGGAAAGATACAAACGAAAAGAATAACATCCGCTAGGTTTCTTCGAGATTCGAACCCGGGTTTTCCCATTCTGAGTCATTTAACTTGGCCAATGCGCTATCAGCACTGCCGGCGAAAAGCTTTTTGCATGTCGATACAGAAGTGGCTGTTGTAAAAGTGTCTTACCCCCATTTCTGGAAAAGTATGCGTTTTCGGACCCCATGCCTGATGATGAAAGATGCTCTACTTACAATTACCTATCGATCCCGTCAATTTTGTGTTGATTGCTCATCATAACCTTTAGGGGTGATTTTCTCAAAAACGAGGGGGTGTTGACCCAAAATATCTTAGATTCCTTCATTTTTGGTTGTACACAAGCGACCTGCCAAATTTGAGCCGAATCGGTTGGCCGTGTCTGAGGCCTTCCCCTTGTCAGAACACCTGGAGAGAGAAGCCGAGATTCAAATATCTATCATACGATGGCCCAATATCTGGAAAGATTTGTGTCATACAGAAACATTGCATCAGCGTATTTAACTCCCCTCGACAAAGATAATAAGTCTTGTTTGCAACGTTAAAAATGATGTACGTCCCCGGACGGCGCGTGTGTACCCATTCCATATAAATGTGGCACGGCCATATGTAGGACTTTCCAATGGTTCGAGGAGAGGTGCAAGGAACACCAGTGGGGACCCGGACTAAAACAACTGAGCAAATCGGCTGCCACGAAACGGAAGGCAATGGGACCAGTATTGCAGTAAAAAAACACCAAGTTTCTAGGACAGAAGACTTAAAAAATATGTTGACATAAAGATGAATGAAAACGTAATAAAAGGGGTGGAGATTTCGGTTTAAACGAGGCTTGCCATCTGGCACTCTATTTATTAAATCTCAGGAACCGAAACATTCACCAGAGCCCATAAACACAGAGTGAGAGTTTTACAGGGTATCAGTGTAGGCTCTGACATATAATATGAGAGATCACAGAGGGAGATGAATTAATGTAACAACTAGTTTTGGCTATTTAGGTAATTATCCAGTGTTTAGTTAGAAAAAGATGCTGTATGCATAAAAATGTCAGTGTATCCACATTACATGCTGCCGTTCATTTTGGTTCGCAAATTTAACCATTCTCAATGTTTTTGACACTGAGTCGGTGCACGTATCTTTGATCCTGTCTTACGCGCACCAGCTAATTGTTTAAACATCAAGAACATAAGCACACAATGTGAATACGCTGCCATTTTTATATCTAGGGCATTTTTTCTAGAGGAACATGGCTATTAGCTAAAAAGGACAATAATGGTTGTGAAAATTTAAATAAATAAATTCCAAGTGGAAAAATGCTTTACCCATTTGATACATATATGGCTGTAGTTCCATTTTCTGACAGCAGGTGAAAATACGGTCCTGTAAGCAGCCAGAATGTGAAATGTTTCTGTTTTGACGTCAGTATGCTTTTTGTCCATTTCGCGGTGTGTGTCGATTCCTTTTGTGAAGTGAATGTTGGTGCAAAGAGTTAAGAAAGTTGAAGTTTTCCACATGAAACACAATGGCTGTTGAGAAGAAAGGCTGTGCACTGCTGGTAAAGTTGTTTTATCAGAACAGCAGCTGTGATGTACCTTTTGGATTTCTTGCTTTTATGTTTCGTTTTCTTTAAAGGCAAAGAGAAAAGGTGAAGCGGTAGCCCAGCGTAGAGCCTGCACATACCATCGTGTATTTTTTATTTTCAAATGTTAAAAAACATAAGATGTTTCCCCTGTTCCTTGGTAAGAGGAAGGACTCTCTCTCTCTCTCTCTGTGCTAATGAACGAAGGTAGATGTTATTTTAGAGTGTAATCGACGGTAGCCATTTTGGTTATGAGAATAAGTGAAAAGTCTGTATTTTTTGATGTGTGTAAAAGAAATAATACATTCGTATTTAGTTAGTGAAAAATTGAGTTATTATTCCAAGTAGCACTGTAATAATAAGAATTGAAGGCCACCTGTGTACTTCGAAGTTATCACAAAGATTCGATTACCATATCATGGACACAGTCGAGGCTTTGTAGGTGGATACGGCAATCGGACATAGTATTATTAATCGGTAAGCATAAATCTACAGCAAGGGAAAGACTATTTCATCCACGCAGAATTAATACGAACTAATATGAACTCATTTACATGCATAGTCCAGCTTACTGTGCTCGTCCGAGCGCCAAAAAATTAATCTCATTAATTCCATACATCTAAACATATTTTTTATATCTAAAAACAAAGATGATGAGACTTACCAAACAAAAGCGCTGGCAGGTCGATAGACACACTAACAAACACAAACATACACACAAAATTCAAGCTTTCGCAACAAATGGTTGCTTCATCAGGAAAGAGGGAAGGAGAGGGAAAGACGAAAGGATGTGGGTTTTAAGGGAGAGGGTAAGGAGTCATTCCAATCCCGGGAGCGGAAAGACTTACCTTAGGGGGGAAAAAAGGACAGGTGTACACACACACACACACACACACACACACACACAAACACAAACACAAACACACACACACATATCCATCCGCACATACACAGACACAATGTCTGCTTGTGTCTGTGTATGTGCGGATGGATGTGTGTGTGTGTGTGTGTGTGTGTGTGTGTGTGTGTGTGTGTGTGTGTGTGTGTGTGTATACCTGTCCTTTTTTCCCCCTAAGGTAAGTCTTTCCGCTCCCGGGATTGGAATGACTCCTTACCCTCTCCCTTAAAACCCACATTCTTTCGTCTTTCCCTCTCCTTCCCTCTTTCCTGATGAAGCAACCGTTTGTTGCGAAAGCTTGAATTTTGTGTGTATGTTTGTGTGTCTATCGACCTGCCAGCGCTTTTATTTGGTAAGTCTCATCATCTTTGTTTTTACATATATTTTTCCCATGTGGAATGTTTCCCTCTATTATAAACATATTTTTATTATACATAATTTTTTAATTGTATTATAAAGTGGCGACTGTGACAGGACTCGAACCTGCAACCCTACTGTATACTGTCGGAAATAAGTGTCTTTATTCAGGGAGACAGTATACAGTGCTGTATTGTGGGAATATTCCAACAGAAACATCTGTGATGAAGCCCTGTTTCAATAATGGGGCTAAAGAATAGGATCAAGAAATCTGAAGAATCAGGTGAATTGGGTGGTGCAGCAGGGAGAGGGAGGTGGCCATTCCTATGGCAGATGAAGTTGCTGTAGCTGTAATCAACCATGCAGTACGCGCCTCAAATTTAGCAGGCAGTTTTCAAGCTATGTCACAGGAATTCTCTCTCCCTGGTCAACAGTTCAAAAGATTTTGTGGTGTATTTTACACGGGTATCGCTCTGAGATTCAGAATGTACACCAAATGAAGCCCCAAGATAGGCTACAATCCTTGACTTTGCCCTTCATTTCTTGACGCACGCGAAAAAGGATGACACGTGGCCGGGAAACTTTCTTTTACTCTGCACCGTGCCGTGATCGCACAGAACTGTCAACGTGCAGGATTCTATCTACCGCACGTTGTGTAGGAACGTCCACTGCATTCAGCTTATGTGACTGTGTGGTGCAGTTTCACGAGTTTCTCCAACTCGCCCATTTTTCGTCGAGGAGATGACACCTCGCAGGCCTCAGCTTTGCAAGAATGTGACTGTGTCCACACCACTATTTACACACAAGATGGGGCGACACCGCATGCCAGTTGTCAGGTAAAGTCTTTGATAATGATCGCATCATCTCTAGGCCTTCCAGATCCCCCAACCCAAATCAGAGTGACTTTCGGTTGTGGGGATATCGGAAGGACCTCATCTACCAGCAATGTACGTGGACTCTTCCGGATCTGAACGATAGCATACGACAACATATCGCTCCGATTACAGTGGATATGCTGTGACCAACTGTTGACCGTGCCGTGTTACAGAACAAGCTGAGTCGGGAGACCATATTGAAAACACATTGTAGCTTGTGACCCTATCCTAATAAATGAGCCGGAACCACTGCTATCGTGTCTTTGACGGTTCCCCCCCTTTCCTGCACCCACACCACATTCCGACTGCTTAAAGCACAATATTTTCACCTGGTGGCAGAAAGTGGTACTATTATTTTTTTCAGCATACACTGCAAGTACATCGACTAACAAATATACCTACAATGTTCCAGCGTCCTGTGACGTATGCAACCTGCACTGCAGCACTCGGCTCATCATCAGTTTAATTATAACAACCCAGTACATGTGCCAGGCTGCGAACGGAAACACGTCCGTATTTGACACGTATGCACGTTCTTTTAAACCTGACATAAGTTAATCCGTGACTGGAAGATTGGTTTTGTTTTGCTTTAGGGCACAAAAACAACTGGTGTCATATGCGCCCAAGTCAAAACTATAGAACACAAAGACAGAGAGGAGTTAAAAAATGACTACACATCAGTCCCAATTGACATAATAGAAGACACCTAAAAACAGGCAAGTGGAAAAATGGCTAAAAAAGATACCACACAGAAACGGAGGTCCAAAACTAAAAATTAAATGGTCTTCGCCATATTGCTATGGCGGATAAAAAGTAAGATGTGGTCGACAGCCTACGGGTCATTTGCCAAAACGGTGATAACTAAGACGGCAAATCCAAACGGGAACATAACAGGTTAAAAAAAATGGACATTCGATCAGGAAGTGGTGGACAGTTGAAACTCGAGTGCAATGTGTACGAAGTGGTGGGGTAGCACCACTTAGCATATGACAATGGCTAAAAGGGCAGTGCCCAATACGCAGCCGAGTTAAAATTATTTCCTCCTGGCGGGAGAACTCAGAGGAGGTTGTCTGAGCCACTGGGAGAGGCTTAATAAGCCGGAGCTTATTCCCATGAAGAGAGGACCATTGGCGATGCCTAAGGGACACCACCTCCTGACAGACGGCAACACAGAGATCATCAGGGGGAATACATGTACTCGTGGGCTGACGTACGAGGACTGCAGCTTTGGCAGCAGTGTCAGCAGCCTTATTTCCTGGCAGACCGACATGACCGGAGCCCACAGAAACATCACACTGGCTCCACCAAGAGTGAACAGTTGACAGTTTCCCTGGATCCGTGACTGGAAGATGTTCGTCAATTGAAGCCAGTTGCCTGTGAGCAAATACACTGCAGAGCTGGATTTGGTGGCTTCGTGATGCCATTCGTCAGTTTGACAAAGTGTCACTTATGTGATACATTCTTGCCTCTCTTACCAAATAAAATTTGGATAACGTGTCAAACTCAAAGTGAATGCATCAGTTACCTTTGGGGAAACAAGTAACCAACAGCTGTCATATAGGTTGTTTTCCAATTCATGTTACACTGTTCTATAGGTTGTAGAGGGGACTTCAGGGATCAGTTTTTACACAGGAGCCCACCTCCCGAAACATCGTCCGACGACACTACAGAGTGTCAAAGTTACAGGTGCCAGTGCCTGTAAATGTAGGCATACACAGGGTGATTCTGTGTTGATGATGATACAAATTTTCTAGGATGATGAAGAAGAATAAATGTATCAATCTGAGGTAAGGGTCCCGAGTTCGGAAATTAACGAGTCGAAAGTGTAAGCGAAAATCATTCTGATAACCTCCGAAAAAATGTGTGAAATGTTATGGGACTTAACTGCTAAAGTCATCAGTCCCTAAGCTTACACACTATTTAACCTAAATTATCCTAAGGACAAACACACACACCCGTGCCCGAGGGAGGACTTGAACCTCCGCCAGGGCCAGCCGCACAGTCCACGACTGCAGCGCCCTAGACCGCTCGGCTAATCCCTCGCGGCCGATAACCTCCGACAGAGGAAAAGTATATAGGTACTGTTCTCAGGTTTGCATTTTAGAGCCCCTGTTGACTAAACTTTTTTCTTGTTTTGGCTCATACTCTGAAAGTTGCCTATCCTTCAGAGGTATCAGAACTGTTTTCACTTATAACCTTTGACTTATTTGTTTCTGGTTTACAGACCCTTACCTCAAATTGATACATTTATACTTCTCCATTATCCTGGAAAGAGTGTTATGTTATCACGGAATCACCACGTATATACACACACACACATTTACAGGCACCGGCATCTATAAGATTGACGCTCCGTAGTGTTGTCATACGATGTTTGCAAAACCTGATCTACTAAATACCCTCCACAACCACTAGAAGTGTGTAACATGAACTGTGAGACACCTGTGTGCAGCCTGCTTCTATTGTAATTTTGTTTCCAATGGACCCGCAGTTCGATGTAAGTCGTGTAAAGACACTATGAATCAAGTCCAAAAAGCTGTTTTTTGTTGTTTTTTTTTGAGATGTTTATGTAATCACGACAGGCCTGTTTCAGCACTATTGCCATCAACAGGTGATCTGAAAGTAATGGTTGTATTAAATACTATTTTGTAGGGCAGACGGTAGCCTACTTGTCATATTCAGGCTATAACTTCCAACAAATATAGCCTGTCAAAGCTACGCCATAAAATAACTTTGAAAGACGTAAGAAAAAGGCTTAAGTGACTACCCGGCGACGTTATAGGTAAGTTAAGAATTCCATAAATGTACGGTTGTCAATCTCATAAGACAAGTAGGCTACTGTCTGCCCTAGAAAATAGTATATAACAAAGCTATTACTTTCAGATTGCTTGATGATGGCAATAGTGCTGAAACAGGCCTGTCGTGATTAAAAAAAAAAAAGAGATAGAGAGAGAGGGGGGCAGCAGCTTTTTGACGTAATTCATAATGCTTCTATTGTGTATTACTACTGTTGCCTTTACTCAATTTTTTTTCACCTCCATTAAACAGCTTAGAAATAAAAGGAAAAAACTGTAAAAATATGACGTCGCATACTTTTATTTTCAAACTTATTTCGTGGGTACCTTCTCCCCCACCCCTCCCAATTCTCGTGGTTATTTCCCCACCGTTTCCCTCCATTAACTTTGGAAATTCCTGATGTCTTCTTTTTGCGGCTGTGGTGGTGTGGTGGGTGGAGTGCTATGCTCTGGCCCTAGGCTCCCGCGTTCCAGACCCTCCAGATGGGCCCCGTGCCCTTTCAGCCTTCTATCAAAGTACCGGCTTATCCCCCAGGGCGGTAAAAGGCAGCTGAGGTGATAGACTCATTGCACTCCCCTCCCAGTGCCGTGACAAAGAAAGCCTGCACTCGAGCTGCAGTTGGGAAAATAGCCCAGACACAAGCTTGTGCTATCCAGTGGGTCCCCCCCCCCCACCCCCCCCCGGATCCCTCCCCATTCCTTCTTTTCCCCCATCAGTGTTATACATAGTTGTCTGTCTACAGTCTACAAATACTTTTTATGATATTGCAGGAGGCAAATTTTTAATTGAAAGCTGTTGTCTGGTATTGGCAGATAAATATTGCACTGCCCGTGTTGTTAACGACCGTGCAATGTTCCTTCAGACACGCACACACGTGTGCGTGTCCCAAAGAACATTATATCATTCTTCTTAACAACACAGGCCCTGCAACATCATATTTATCCATCGATACCGGGCAAAAACATTCAGTTAAAATGTCCTCCCCTTTACGGGAATTACATAATGTGTGTACGAGTACAGACTGTGATGCAGGAACGAAGACATATCGAAGTTTGGGTCTGGCCACGAGTTATGAACATGTAACCGAAGCAGATAAGATAGGACCGCATCGACCAGGACTGCACTGCAGCAGAACAGTGTGGCATCACACGACCAAATATTGTTTGTACGAAATTGTACAGGATACTACAACGAGTATCGAGACACTACATGTCATTCAAAATGTAGCTCTTTCGACACGAAATATGAAAGTCAGTTATCGTAACAATGTTAGATGAGGAAAAGTAAGTTGTACGTGTAAGTGGATATCAAGAGTTATATGACCTTCAAAATAAACATTGTATGAATGGTACCGGAAAAAGCAACATTTGGAAAGAAAATGCCAAGGAAGTGGGAGTAAATGTAATGTACTAATGGTTACAAATAACATGTTTTTTTTTTTTAATTTTGCGTAACGGACAATTATGTCTTTATTACTACAATTTTTTGCTACTTATTCTCTCTTTGATGACATCGTCTATTTACCACATCATTTTGCTATGCTTATCTACCTCGTGGGGGAATCTTTGACACTACCCAGTATCTGGATAGCATTATTTACAAAACTGCCTCCTGTACGAGGAAGGTCTCATAACTGCATCTCTTCATTGTCACACAACACTGTATCTTGTCCGAGAAATTTGTGGACAAAACAGATAGCAAGAACAGCATTCTCTACATATCAAGGACTGAAACAGATCCTGCAATAGTAAATCCTAAAATCCGGCACATATTTCTGAAAAGCTTTTCTGAAACTCTTCAGGTTCTTTTATGTATACAGGGTGTTACAAAAAGGTATGGCCAAACTTTCAGGAAACATTCCTCACACACAAATAAAGAAAAGATGTTATGTGGACACGTGTCCCGAAACGCTTAATTTCCATGTTAGAGCTCATTTTAGTTTCGTCAGTATGTACTGTACTTCCTCGATTCACCGCCATGATTTCATATGGGATTCTCTACCTGTGCTGCTAGAACATGTGCCTTTACAAGTATGACACAACATGTGGTTCATGCACGATGGAGCTCCTGCACATTTCAGTCCAAGTGTTCGTACGCTTCTCAACAACAGATTCGGTGACCGACGGATTGGTAGAGGCGGACCAATTCCGTGGCCTACACGCCCTCCTGACCTCAACCCTCTCGACTTTCATTTATGGGGGCATTTGAAAGCTCTCGTCTGCGCAACCCCGGTACCAAATGTAGAGACTCTTCGTGCTCGTATTGTGGGCGGCTGTAATACAATACGCCATTCTCCAGGGCTGCATCAGCGCATCAGGGATTCCGTGCGACGGAGGGTGGATGCACGTATCCTCGCTAACGGAGGACATTTTGAACATTTCCTGTAACAAAGTGTTTGAAGTCACGCTGGTACATTCTGTTGCTGTGTGTTTCCATTCCACGATTAATGTGATTTGAAGAGAAGTAATAAAATGAGCTCTAACATGGAAAGTAAGCGTTTCTGGACACATATACACATATCATATTTTCTTTCTTTGTGTGTGAGGAATGTTTCCTGAAAGTTTGGCCGTACCTTTTTGTAACACCCTGTATAACCTTATACTTTTTTCGATTGGTCGTATAATTCTGTACCGGGATAAAGTCTCATGAAATAGGCTTTTAATGGATAAGCTGCATCTCCGAAAACCACGTGGGGCAGTCGAACCTTTGTGTCTGGTAATTCTTTTGGGCCCAGTACGTTCGAGGTGTCTGCTTTAAGTTTCATTGACGAATCTGTCTGTGAAAAGAGTGCCGTCTCGCTATCGTTTCTGAGGTCACGACACGAGTGTTCACATATATAAATTTATAGTGTTCTTCCTCACATAACAAATAAACTATCATCGTACCTACGGCACTTTTTTCATTTTGCTCGGAGGTTGCCAAAGGACTTAGTTACAAAATCTGCAACGTACTGTTGCACCACTGCAGTTCAAATGTGATATACTAAACAGAGCTGCGTCGTGCCACACCACTCTCGCGCATTTCAGTTCCCCTCGGTGCAGTTTTACCTTTAAGGCAATCACTCGCGTAAAATCAGAAATTGCGGTTAGAGTCCCAGTCTGGCACAAATTTTCACTGTCGTCATTCCTTTACACAGCTGACAGTTGTCCATACTTGAAACTGCGAATGCATTGCGTGAATTACTTTTTAGTTTGTGTAGGACTTTGTGGCTGCTTGTAGTGGCCATAACTACTGTTCCAGTTAGGATACAGTACCGTCCACAGCTCATTACCGCTTCTCCACTATATGAGCGTATTTACTACAGAACACGTATTTTGGCCTTGTTACCAGTTGAACTTTTCTCTCGTGTAACAACTACTTTAAAAATAGAATGGGTAGGGGTTGTTTGGGGAAGGAGACCACACAGCGAGGTCATCGGTCTCATCGGATTAGAGAGGGACGGGGAACGAAGTTGGCCGTGCCCTTTGAAAGGAACCATCCCAGCATTTGCCCGGAGTGATTTAGGGAAATCACAGAAAACCTAAATCAGGATGGCCGGACGCGGGATTGAACCGTCGTCCTCCCGAATGCGAGTCCAGTGAAAAATAAAATGGGAACAGCCTCAAAGAGTCACTGCAAAACAAACATAAATAAAGGTAAAACAAAGGTGATGAAATGTGATCACATCAAATTAGACGATGCTCATGGAATTACATTACAACATGAGGAATTATGCTATTTGGGCAACAGAATAAAGCTGACGATGGATGAAGTAGAGAGCACACAATATGAAGACTTGCTATACCGTGGAAAGAATTTCTCAAAAAGAGGAAGCTGTTAACTCTGGACGTAAATTTAATTGTAGGAAGGTTTTTTTGGAGATATTTTTCTAGAGCAGAGGTGTCCAACCCGTGGGTTGCGTGTAGACTGACGCAAGTATTGATGCAGTCCGAGAAGTGAGTTCTATCGTACAACTGGGGGAGGGGACGGGGGGAGCGATGGGAAGAATCCGTGTTAAGTTACGATGAATTACGTATTTTCAATTTGAAACTCCTGCCACACGATTCTATTCTCCCATGATGTACTTGAAACTCAAGAGCCTCGTTTGTATCACTAGCCAATCTCAGACGTGCTGGTCTGTTATCTTCTGGCTACACCACTATCATGTGCAAATTTAGAGATTTAGAAACATATAATGAAATTAATTTATTGACATACAAGCAAATTATGTGTTATTTCTATGCAGTTGTGATACAGAACCTTTTCCACCCTAGTTATTATTACTGAAACTCGCTATTAGTTAGAAATCTTCAAGTGGATTGCTGCTATCTGCTGTTTGCTATCTAACGGTTCCACAAGCCTGTTATAGCAGGTTAATTTGATATCATTTCCATTGCTACAAGTAAGATCCACAGTTGAACATGAATGTCTCCACGAAGGGCTTTCAAGAAATCTTTTTACTTCTGTGTGCAATTTCTACCATAGCAGAGGATAGGTGCAAAGAAATGAGCTTTTATTCAATTCAGTTTCTTCACTCAATAGTCCACCGACTGGATTCATATAGGTTTGAATTACCGTCAATTCCAGGAATTCCTCAGAAGTCTGGATGCTGAGTAGGTGGTATCTCGTATTTTACAGAAATGAGGTCACTCAGTCAAGACCAAGTGTTACAAAGATTTCGCCAGAACTTGATGATGCCAACTGGGTGACAAATTTAGCATTTTTGGTAGATTTGACTGCTGACTTACATGACTTAAAACAGGTATCAATACGCTGTTTCAAACAATAAAATCATTTCAAATGAAATTTTGGTAAGCACATGTAAATGCAAACAATTTTTTTCCATTTCAACGTGCTGGCCAAACATAATCCCAAAGATGGGGTGAAATATGCAGCCATATTTTATTGTAAGATGCAAGATTTTTAAAATCGATTTCAGGATTTTCAAAAAAATAATCAAATATTTTGTATTTATGTGACACCTATTACAAACACTGCCAGCAGATCTGCAGATGGGCTTTATCGAATTGCAGTCTGACACCCAACTAAAATAAAAATTTGATCACATGCCTTTGTTGGACTTTTGCGAATCATACCCGCTCGGAGTTGTACATTACATATGTCTTATTTGTTTGGAAGCTCTATGTTTGTGAACAGTTATTTAAGAGTAAAGCACACAAAAAATAAAAATAGAATAAAGATCTCAGATGGAACACCTTGAGAACACCCTGGTAATTGCAACCACTTTGAGTGAACCTGATATTGATACATTAGTAAAATTAATTCCCTCTTGATTTTTTAGAATAAAGAATAATACTAAAGCCTAAATTACTTAAATTTGCTCTCTCTTTTTCCTCAGTGGTTACTGTTAGTTACTGGCCCAAAAATATTAATCTTCCCCAATCTGGGTCAGGCAAGCTAAAAGTTCGGACACCTCTGGTTGATTATAACCTTCTATGAAAGTGGAACACAGACAACAAACAGTTCAGACAGGAAGAAAATAGAAGCTTTTGAAATCTGGTGCTACGGAAGAATGCTGAAGATGAGATGGGTCGATCACGTAACTAATGAGGAAGTACTGAATAGAACTGGGGAGCAAAGAAATTTGTGACACAGCCTGACTAGATGTAGGGACTGTATGGTAGGACACTTTCTGGGACATCAAGAAATCACCAATTTAGTACTGGAGGCAAGAGTGGGGGCTAAAAATTGTAGAGGGAGACCAAAAGATGAATACAGTATGCGGATTCAGAAGGATGAAGGTTGCAGTATTTATTCGGAGATGAAATGCTTGCACAGGATACAGTAGCACGGAGAGCTGCATCGAACCAGTCTTCATAATAAAGACCACGGCGACGAAAATAACAATATGTAAAACGCATATTCACCATTTTGACTGCCTGTTATGCAAAACAAATGTTCATAGATTAGTCATCACTTAAAATATGTTCACGTCTCACAGCTATGAACACACAAAACTCACCTATGATGGGTGTAGAGGTCTTAGGAAAAAACAGTGTTTCGCATAACAGGCAAACCTCATGTCCAGTAATGTATGACAGAGCTTATATCTCTGTACGATATCACTTATACGAAAATATCAATGATAAACTATATCGTTGTGGATGCGTTTGCTTTTTCAAGCTACTGCCAGTGAGTAATCACAAAGAACTACCCCAATTACATTCTCGAGGGCAATATTGCCATCTGCATTCAGAAGTGTCCCTAGTAAAAAATTATTGTCACTAAATTAAAAGTAACAGCTCCAGCTGCAGAATAGGATTACAACACACAGTTTCAAAAAATGGCATCTTCACATCAGTTTTCACCAGCTCAAAACTTTCTTCCTTTCCAAGGAAAGACTAAACCCCCCTTCAATAGACATACAATCTACATACATGGCACAGTGTAAAAGCTTTCTTTTCCCCAGGACGACATCAGTCACAGAGATACGAAAATGATATAAAAAAATGCCCTAAGGCACAGTTCTTTTTGTAACTGTGTAAGAGGTAAAACATCACAATAACAGTAAGTGCTAACTGGTAGTACAGCATAAAACACTAAGATAGGAAAGCAAGTATAGTAATCGGGCAATTAAACAGTCTAATAAGTACATTATGTACGTTTTTCAGGTTTTATAGTTAAGCAAACAAAATACAAAACTGTAACAGAAACTACACTGCGTCTGACGAGATCCTTACTAAAAGTAACACAGCAAAAGAAACTGGCTGAAAACCGAGGATGCATTCCGTAGGTGCACAGTGAGTGAATCTGCCGGTGCTGTAGCAAGTGGACATTCTTTGGTAAGACACTCTATCTTCCAGCTGCCAAAAAAAATGATTATGGGAAACTTATCACCTTTAGTAGCAAAAGACTGCTACCCCTGTCAACATTGTGACAAGTATTTGTTATGCAATACCACAGCAATCTCATTCAGTGCTTCCCACAAATCCCATCTCGCACAGGCACCATACGAAGCACAGCAAACTGTCAACAATATCTTCACCGTCGTCATCGTCGTGTCCGTAATAAAGACTATTCCACGAGTGAAGACAGGTGGGTGGTGTTTCTTCTATAAAATCTTCTCTCCCTGAGACCGCTGCAGCTCAGTCCACTACAGCACGTGATCATCCCCTGCACACACAAACATAACATTACATTTATAAGTGTAAATACAAAAATTTTAACCCTTTTAGCGCCTGGCTTTACATTAACGGTACACTTGACACGACTAGACTTTTACCGGTTTTCTCGACAGCAGTTAGTCTCTACATACAGTGTAGGGAAGCAGCCTACTCATGCCATATAAAATTCATATGCTTTCCATTGCGTGCCAGCGTAGTCTGCTGTAACTAGCTATGACATGACGAATGTTGCACAATACCTTAAAAATAAAATAAATAATCTGAAAAGTTAATAGCATGTCAGGAATGATGCTAAAGTAATCACGTATTAAGTTTCAGTTTAGCAACTTCAACAGTTTTCGAAATTTGGACGCTTTACGTAAAAATCATCAGCGCAACAGGAAGGAGCTAGAGACTTCAAAATTTATATTCAGATTCCTTTTTCATTGTAATTTAGTGGTACAGCACAGCATGCTGGATCTCACAAAGTAATATTTTGGTTGAAATTCATGATTTTCTGTTTTTGTATCCTAAAAATTCGGAAGCAAGATAGATTAAGTAAGTGATTAGATACAGCAAGGGTGTTTAGATTTAGGTAGAAGGGAGATACGCTATAATAACAAAGATGTGAGAAGTTTCAAAAAGGTAGCTATAAAACTATAGCTGTAGTGTCTCTCCAAAGGGCAAGTTCAGAGCTCACCTATTGCGTGCAGTACAACTAAAAGAATTCTCTCGCGAAAAGTATTTAACCTAGCCACATTAGAATTTTATTATAGATTACCTGTGTGCTGATTGCACAATTAAATCGAGAGCTTCATTGGCCTTCAGCGAATGAAGCAATTAATTATTTAGTAACTTGAAGTGGTGGTTTACTAGCCCCAGCGGTGGGTTGAGAAGGCAAATGCTGTTGACTGCGCCTTCGGCGGTCCCCACCGCGCCTATATAAATAAGAGCGTGCGAGCTAGAGTAGGGTCCAGTTCTCTTCTAGATTCGTATCAGCACACACTCCGTGTCAGAAGCCGCGTCACGTTTGTTCAGTTGCAAGGAACAGCCTCGGATGCCGTATTACGTAACTCGATATGCACTTAACAGTGAGTTCACATTGGGGTAAAGAGTTAATAACGGAACAACTTCAGTGATTTATTCTCAGTTGGTATATGTCATATTTTCACGTGTTGCCGCAGGGCAGACTTTCTACCATTACTAGCGTGGCGTTTGATGAGTATTAACATCAAATTTTGGCGAGCATTCACTCTAAACATTTACATCGATAACGATTATTGAACAGTTTCGTTATCTAGGGATAATAGAAACCGCCCAATAGACTCTGAACAGCTCTGATGCTACAATAGCTGATATCGGTAATCATTTGTCCGGAATTTAACGCTTTATCGTTTTCAGAATATAGTGAAAATCGTTATAGTAAACTGCATTTTCTATGAATCCCAGACATCATCCAAAATCCTCAGAGAAATGAACTTCAATAATCAATAACTTTTATTCTCCATCAGAGTGGGCACAGTGAACTCTAATTACAGGCATCACTTTGTGGTTACCAACATTGTAGTTAGAGAGCCTGTGTTGAGAACGGCAAACAATATATACAGGGTGGCGCACGAAATGTGTTACCATTTTGTTTTTGGATATAAATTTTATTGTCAATACAATCTGAAAGGAACATATACTACAATGAAGAGCCGTCCATGGAGATTTGTTCTAACTCAGGACATGCTCAATATGTCCACCATTCCGTTTCCTAACTTCCTTCAAACGAACACTGAAGTTAGTGATTACCCTACGGCACATGTCCCCCGTAATTTCACTGCAAGCTTGATGATTAAGTCTTCTGAGCTCCATTAAATCACGTGGACATTTCGGGAAAATTTTTCCTTTAGGTACCCCCAAAGAAAAAAGTCACACGGATTGAGGTCTGGACTACTGGGGGCCAATTTTGTCCGTCATTGAAGTGACCTGGAAACCTGAGTGAAATGATCCACATGTCGAAACGCTCCTGTAAAAACTCCAACATAATGTTTGCAGTATGTGCCCTTGCTCCATCTTGCATGAACCACTGCGTGTTGAAGGGCAAGGCAGTAGCAAGAAGCTGTGGAATGAAGCTATTGCGAAGCATGCTCAAATAACGCTCGCTGTTCACAGCTTCTTCAAAGAAAAAGGGTCCAATATGTGACTGGAAATTGTTGCCCACTTTGTAATCCTCAGAGCATAATGTTGTCGTTCATGAAGCACTTTCGGTTTTTCAGTGGCCCAAAAATGTACATTTTGTTTCTTAACCACACCATCTAAATGAAAATGCGCCTCGTCTGACAACCAAACGTTGTTGAGAGTTTCTTCCCTGTCCTCCGCCCACTGAGCAAACAGTAGTCTCTGCTGCTTGTGTTCTTCAGTGAGCTTCTGTGCACAGGTCATCTTGTATGGGTACATATGGAGGTCACTTTTAAGAATGCGTTGAACGGAGCGTCTGGATATTCCCAGTAGCACTGCTGCCTTTCTACATGATTTCCCGGGACTTCTCTGTACAGCAACTCGTACTGCTTCAATATTCTTCGGCGAACAAACAGGCTCGGGCCGAGGTCGCTTCGCTTCCAATACTGTTCCTTCCTGTACAAATTTATCGTACAACCTGTGGATGATCTTCTTGCAAGGGACCCACCGTGTGTTAAACTGTTGTCGAAAATGCCTCCGAGTCACAACACGGCTTTTCGTTTCACGAAAAAGTAACACAATTGCCGACCGTTGCTGTGTCGTCAGTCTTCCATTGTCAGCCATTGCTTCTTACTAGTCCCCTGGCGGCAGTATCGTGAATTACACGTCATTTCGTAACTCATTTGTTTTTCCAATCTCTGCTGGTACTGCTGCAGAGATCCCAGCGGGATATCTAATGTGCGTCGTAAATTGTGAAAGAAACAATTGGTAACACATTTCGTGCGCCACCCTGTATATAATAATAACATTTATTTTCCACCCGCCGCCCCACAACAGGCTGAACACGAATAAAACCAACAAATTGCAAGGACAGGTTCCTGACTGGATACGGAGGAAGAAAGTCCTACGAACATGTGTTCAGAAATGCTCCGTTGCTACGTTAGATGGCGCCGACAAATGGAGGTTCCTCTGACTGTGCGTTCCTCGTGTGTCGCAGGCCGTAACATTGACACAGCGTACTGTAAGCATGATCCGGTATTTATGTCAGGAACAATCCGAGATGGGTGTCTGTGTACGGCCAAGCTGATAGAAACAGTTGAGAGGCAGCGTGACTGTACCGAACCGAGTACCGTAAAAGACACCGACATCACACAACGTGTCAAGTCCTTTTTGGGCACTTGTGCGATTGCAGGTCCTTTCAGACAGGCGAACATACAAGATGCCAGTGGAGGACCTGGTTTTACCGGATATTGAGACAAACCCCAGTATAAGCTCCAGGCAAATGTATAACACTATCTCGGCTTGTTCCTGATATGAATATCAGACCGTTCTGCTACTTAACAGTATGTTGTGTCAATCACACAGCCTGCAACACACAGTCAGAGATACTTTCATTCATCAGCACCGTCTACTGTGCCAACAACGGATTTCCAGACACATGTTTATTGGACTTTTTTTTCCTCCATTTCCAATCAAGAATCCGTCCCTACAGTTGGTTTTATTAATGTTCACCCTGTTTAATCTTGTTATGCTCATTTAAGGATTGTTCAGCATCTATCCTTTTATTCCACTGTTAGTCATTGTGAGAATAAGTCTATTACTGGAAACAACTGGTGTCTGAAGTTAATCATTTTTCTAAAGCCTGAATCTGATCACAGCATAGATTTTGAGTAGGTATAAGTATTGAAGTATTTTATCACTCCAGTTCAAAAGCTATAAATAGTTCCTTAATACACCAACAATTTATTTAAATTATACAACCTTATTTGTATCGCACTTTCAGCCTTGCATAAAAGTACACTAATGAGAGCACTATAATTAACTTTATGTGTCATCCTACATGGGGCATTCGATAAGTAGCAAAACACATTTTATTTCTCAGCCTGTTTCAGTTGGAAAAATGCAGAATTTGTTGTGGGGTATCATGGATTATTCTTAGTTCAGTCCCTAAAGTTTCATGAAGATCCAATAGATGGCGGCACTATACGAGGGGCATTTGAAAAGTCCGTGCAAAAATAAAAGTTACTTTCGTGTTTGGGGTAAACCTTTATTTTTCGATAGTCTCCTTTTAGACTTATACACACTTCTTCGAACTCTGTTCTAATTTGTTGATCCCTCCCGAATAATAGGAATTGTCCAAGTCTGCAAAATAGCTATTATTTGCTGCAATCACCTCCTCATTTGAATAAAATCTTTGTCCCCTCAGCCATTTCTTCAAATTGGGGAACAAATAGTAGTCCGAGGGAGCCAAGTCTGGAGAACAGGGGGGATGTGAAACGAGTTGGAATCCTATTTCCATTAATTTTGCGACCACAACTGCTAAGGTGTGTGCTGTTGCATTGTCGTGTTGGAAAAGGACTTTTTTGGGGTCCAATCGTCGGCGTTTTTCTTGCAGCTAGGTCCAATAACGATGAATATTATGCACCTGTAATAGTTTTACCCTTTTTCAGATAGTCAATGAGGATTAAACCCTTTCGAATCCCAAAAGTGAGTCGCCATAACTTTTCCAACCGAAGAAGTTGTCTTCGCCTTTTTTGGTGCGGATTCTCCCTCGGTAACTCATTGTTTAGTTTGTTATTTTGTCTCAGGAGTATAGTAATGTATCCATGTTTCATCCACAGTGACGAAACGACACATAAAGTCCTGCAGATTCTTTCTGAACAGCTGCAAGCAATCCTCGCAACACTTCACACAATTTCGTTTTTGGTCAAGTGTGAGCAATCGTGGAACCCATCTTGTGGATAGCTTTCTCATGTCCAAATTTTTATGCAAAATATTGTGTACCCATTAATTGGAGATGCCCACAGCACTAGCAATCTCACAGACCTTAACTCTTCTGTCATCCATTACCATATCATGGATTTTATCAATGATTTCTGGAGTCATAACCTCCACAGGGCATCCAGAACGTTCAGCATTTCTTGTGCCCATATGGCCACTCCAAAAATTTTGAATCCACTTATAAACTGTTCTAATCGAAGGGGCAGAGTCGCTGTAATGTTTATCAAGCTTCTCTTTAGTCTCCTGAGGCATTTCGCCTTTCATAAAGTAATGTTTAATCACTACACGAAATTCTTTTTCGTCCATTTTTTGACTATCACTCGACCTTGATTCCCACAAATGCCAAACACAAAGAAATAGACCAATATGGCTGAAATTTGGTGTGCGTTGTTTCCAAAGATGCTACTAACTAAAAACGACCTCGATACGTGCCAGTGGTGCCATCTCTCGGACTTTGCACGGACTTTTCAAACACGCCTTGTATGAGGTGACAGATCTCCTGAAGTTTTCTGACTCGGCTTCAACTACAAAGAGTGAGCCAGGAGGTACATAAAACCCTAAATCAACAAGAAAAACACTTCAATGTGGACTGTGACCACAATTGTTTGGTTATGGACTGTGGATTAAAAATGAAGAAACTGCAAAAAGGTAGGAAATTAAGCAGATGGTTGCTGAGAATTTCAGAGGAAGCATTACGCAATAGTTGGCTAGAACAGGGGAAAGGAATACAGTAGAAAATGAATGAGTGGCTCTGAGAGATGAGATACTGAAGGCAGCAGAAGTCCTTGGATAACACACGAGGTACTGAATTTAATTCATCATAGGAGAAAATACAAAAATTCAGCAAATGAAGCAGGTGTAAGGGAATACAAACGTTTAAAAAATCAGATTGGGAGGAAGTGCAAAATAGTTAAGCAGGAATGGCTAGAGGACAAATGTAAAGATTTGAAGCACATACTGTCTCCAGGAAAATTAAAGAGGCCTTTGGGGGAAAAAGAAGCAGCTGTATTAATATCAAGAGCTCAGATGGTAAACCAGTCCTAAGCACAGAAGGGAAACCTGAAAGGTGTAAGGAGTATATAGAGGATCTATACAAGGGAAATAAAACTTGAAGGCATTATTATAGACAGGGAAGTGGACGTACATGAAAATGCCACGGCAGATATGATACTGCGTGAAGAATTCGACAGAGCTCTGAAAGACCTGAGTCGAAACAAGGCCCCCAGAAGTAGACAATATTCTGTCAGAAGTACTGATAGCCTTGGAGGAAACAGCCGTGGCAAAACTCTTGCATCTGGTGAGCAAGATGTATGAGACAGGTGAAATACCCTCAGACTTCAAGAAGAATGTAGTAATTCCAATCCCAGAGAAAGCAGTTGCTGACAGGTGTGAAAATTACCAAACTATCACTTTAATAAGTAATGGCTGCAAAATACTAACATGAATTCTTCACAGAAGAATGGAAATACTGGTAGAAGCCGACCTTGGCAAAGATCAGATTAGCCTCCAGAGAAATGTAGAAATACATGAGACAATACTGACCATATGATTTATCTTAGAAGATCGATTATGGAAAGGCAAAACCTACATTTATAGCATTTGTAGACTTAGAGAAATCTTCTGACAATGTCAACTGAGATACTCTCTTTGAAATTCTGTAGATAGCAGGGGTAAAACACAGGAAGCAAAAGGCTATTTACAACTTGTACAGAAACCAGATTGCAATAATAAGAGTCAAAAGGCATGAAAGGGAAGCAGTGGTTGAGAAGGGAGTGAGATGGGGTCGTAGCCTATCCCTGATGCTATTCAATCTGTATGCTGACCAAACAGTAAAGGAAACAAAAGAAAAATTTTGAGTAGGAATTGAAGTTCAGAGAAAAGAAATAATAACTTAGAGGTTTGCTGCTGTTACAGACACAGAAAATTACTCGGAAGAGCAGTTGAATGGAACCGATATTCTCTTGAAAGGAGAACATCAACAAAAGCAACACAAGGCTAATGGAATAAAGTCGAATTAAATCAGGTGATGGTAAGGGAATTAAGATTAGGAAATGAGACTCTTAAATTGGTAGATGACTTTTCCTGTTTTAGCAGGAAAGTAATTGATGATGGTAGAACTAGAGAGAGGATATAAAATGTAGGGTGCCAATGGCAAGAAAAGTACAGGGTGTCCAAAAAGTCTTTCCCTGATTACACAAACTGATAACTCAGGCTAGAAGTAAGGTACAAATATGAAAGTGGTGTCTAATTGTTTACAAACTATCAAAGTTTTTTTCACACATCAGTAAACTTCCACATGAGCACCCTTGGTAGCATGCAGCACATCTACGCGATATTCAATTTCCGTCCACACATTAGCCAACATCACTGGAGGGATCGATTCAATGACTGTGATTATCCGTTGCCGCAGGGTTTCAAGATCTGGTACACATGTTCAGTAGACCTCATCCTTCACATAACCCCACAAAAAGAAGTCTAATGGGGTTATGTCAGGAGAGCGTGGAGGCCAAACCGTTGGCCCATCACGACCAATCCATCGCCCAGGAAAGGTCATACCGAGGTACGCACGGACGTCCAAACCCCAATGAGGCGGTGCACCGTCTTGCTAAAACAAGACATCGGGGTGACACTGAAGCAGCTGAGGAACAGCATACAGCTGCAACATGTCCAGATACACTGCAGATGGTAGCCTCAGCGAAGAAGAATGGTCCGATAATTCGATCGTGCAATAGCGCGCACCATACATTCACCTTTGGACTGCCTCTGGTGCACTCCATGACCTCGCCAGGGGGTGTGAACCCCAAATTCGCACATTATGGTGATTCACTACTCCACTGACAAAAAAGGTCGCTTTGTGGGAAAAGGCGATTCGTCTGAGATAACCATCATCGTCCTCAATACGTGATAGCATTTCGACCGCAAAGTCATATTGACGTGTACTGTCATTGGGCAACAATGGAAGTGGAAGTTTACTGATGTGTGAAAAAAACTTTGATAGTTTGTAAACAATTAGACACCAGTTTCATCTTACTTCTAGACTGAGTTATCAGGGAAAGACTTTTCGGACACCCTGCACTACTGAAGAACAGACATTTGTTAACATTAAATATAGATAAAAGCGTTACGAAGTCTTTTCTGATGGTATCTGTGTGGAGTATAGCCATGTATGGAAGTGAACATGGACAATAAACAGTTTACCCAAAAACAGAATAGAAGCATTGAAAGTGTGGTGCTACAGAAAAATACTGAAGATTAGACAGGTTGATCATGTAACTAACAAGGAGATACTGAAGAGAATTGGAGAGAAGAGGAATTTATGGCACAACCTGACCAAAAGAAGGGATCAGTTGATAGGACACAGTCTGAAGCATCAAGGGATCACCAATTTAGTACTGTAGGAATGGGCGGGTGGTAAAAATTGTAGAGGGAGACCAATAAAGCAAATAGATTCAGAATGTACGTTGCAATAGTTATTCAGAGACGAAGATGCTCGCACAAGGTAAGAGTAGCATGGAGAGCTGCATCAAACCAGTCTTCAGACTGAAGTGGTTGAGTGGGCAGTATTGTTTGGCATCTTGACAAAATTTGGAGTGGACTCTAAAACAGAGGGAATTATCAAATATATTCTAACACAGACACATCCAAAGGTATAAACTAAAGGAGATCTCTCCAAAGAGTTTTTAATTAAAACTGGAACTTGACACGGTGATTGTTCCTAGTTATCTTCAACTGTGTGTTAGGTAAGGTCACCTGAGAATGGTAAAAAGAATTAGTCACAAAAGGTCTACTGAAGAAATTCACATTGAAGAATCAAAGAATGGTATTAGAGTCAGCTGCCTTGCATTATATTACATAACTTCTTCTTTCGCAGGTAAACAGCTCGCATAAGCTCATAATATGACATCTGCTTTATACTTTTACAAAATGAGTTGCAAACAGTGTATTACTTGGTTCTTTTATATGGATTGACAACAAGCCTGCTTTGGCATTTATGCCATTTTCAAACACACCTGTTGATACTGCATTTCATAAGCATTGTATTCTACGTGCATGTAACAGTATTGTACAACTTTTATCTTATATTATACATACGCCTAGGTAGAGTGGCATCCATAAAACATCTTGCAAGGTAATTTCTTTTATTTATTGTGTTGTTAATATTGGTTATGTATTCATCTTCTAGAGAAATGTATAACTTTCTAACAGTTGTCAAATGACAGATTGTTCCATTGATGCATTATGAAAGCTATAATTTACTTGTAAACATAATGCATCAATTGAATGATCTGTCATTTGACAACAGTCAAAAATTTACACAAAATTACTATTGAAGCTAAATGCATGACCTATATTAACAACACAGTAAATAAAAGAAATTCCATTCCATTATGTTTTATGGACGTCATCCATCTAGACATACACTATATGATCAAAAGTATCCGGACACCGCAAAAACATACTTTTTTCATATTAGGTGCATTGTGCTGCCACCTACTGTCAGGTACTCCATATCAGCAACCTCAGTAGTCATTGGACATCGGGAGAGAGCAGAATGGGGCGCTCCGCGAAACTCTGACTTCGAATGTGGTCAGGTGATTGGGTGTCACTTGTACAGTACGCCTGTCCGTGAGATTTCCACACTCCTAAACGTCCCAAGGTCCACTTTTTCCGATGTGATAGTGAAGTGGAAACGTGAAGGGACACGTACAGCACAAAAGCGTACAGGCCGACCTCGTCTGTTGACTGACAGACCGCTGACAGCTGAAAAGGGTTGTAATGTGTAATAGGCAGACATCTATCCAGACCATCACATAAGAATTCCAAACTGCATCAGGTTCCTCTGCAAGACTATGACAGCCCAGCGGCTGCTTGAAGATCAATAAAATAAAATAACTTCAACAGACATAAGCCTGTAAAACTACATATGGCACCGTATGTCCTCCGTATGTCATCTAATTTTCAACACCCTTCTGTAGCAACACACCTCATATGCTTCGATCCTGTTATTTTGCAGAGTGTTAGCCCGACTAAAGCCAAATATTAGATGGGTAGATCAGAATAACTAATGAAAAGGTACTAAATCAAATCAGAGAAAAGAGCTAGGAAGACTTGTGCACTTAGGGTTCCGTACAAACTTAATTAGGTATACAGTTCATCCATTCCGGGAATCGAGAATCTCGACTGTTTTTTCCTGTTGTCGACATTGATACTGGCAAGATGTCGGTTCTGGGGATTCCAAAATTTTAAAAATGTCTCAATTTGAATAGTATAAATGTGAAATAAAGTCATACAGGAGGCAGGCAACCATTATTATAATAATCAGTCACGCTGTCTGGGTCACAATGGTAAAAGTCTGATATCAGGCAAGGAATGACTCTATTGCTCATATGAAGCGTTTCGTAATTTTTTCCTTTAAGTGAACTGTGAAAGCTGGCTTCTTGCTAAATTTCACGATTCGACTCAAACGTGAAATACCAAATAGGTTTCGACGAGGGGGTTCGTAAGTATCAAAATGTATGACCGTATCTTTTGACTGCAGTGACTTAGAAGATTCACATCTTACACAGCTGAAGGACCACAGACCTCAGTGTGTGACATAAATTTCACCTCGATACGTCTACGTGTTACTGAGAAATTTTTTTTGACTGAAGATGGAGGGGGGAGAAAAGAAAGGGAAGGGAAGAGACTATCGATGTCAGTTGCAGCGGGACTTCGTGCGGAACGAGTGGCAGTGAGTGAAAATGTGTGCCAGACCAGGATTTGAACCTGGGATCTCCTAATTACTAGGCAGTTGTATTAACCCTATGTGCCACTCACAGTGTTTTTGCAACTGTGCGGATTAGCTCGGCACGCTTCTAGGCTGACCCGGGTTCTCACCCAGCGCGACCTGTCCACGGTCTCCGTCTGCGTCCTCGGTGCTCGCTACTTTGAGATTCCCGCAGGAGGTCGGACATAATTAAGCATCTGGACTGAATCTGGTGGCTCCGTTGCCCATTGAGGTGAATCAGTTACACAAATGTGTGGTGACTGTTTTTTTGGACACGTCTGAAAGTACAGACAGATTATGCAGCGTGTACATAAAGTCTGGGAACATTTTCAATTATTTATTGCGCAAGAACCAAACATTGTACACATATCATACATATGTCATTTTGAAGAGGACCCTGAAACTTTTTTTCCCCCTCCCGTTCATGTATACCACCAAAGCGTAGTTTGGTAATTTGCTGATAGTCAGTGCTAGTCAGAAACGTGTCGAATTCAGGTGCAGAGCGAGCTTCCTATGTGTCAGAGTTCGACAAAAGGACAAGGAAGGCCATTTACCATTGGCAAAACAAATTCGTTGCGACAGGTTGTTTGTGCCCCACAAGGGGGAGGGGGCGTCCCAGTGTGAGTGAACTGAATCTGGAGTGCGTACGAGAAATCGGTGCGTTGTGCATCCCGTGAACTCGAAATGGCTACAACGGCAGTGTGGAGAGTCTTGTGACAGAAGCTGTCTGTGAAACCATTCAAATTGGAGCTAGTGCAGAAGCTCAATGATGACGACAAAGACAAGCATTTTAAGTTTTGTTTGCAGTTGCAACAATTGAATGAGGATAGGGATGGCATTGTGGATCGCTTAATTTTTAGTGAGGAAGCCACTTTTCACACTAATGGGAAAGTGAACAGGCATAATTGTCCAGTTGGGGTACGAAGCATCCACACGAATACATTGCATTTGAATGTGATTCCCCAAATGGAAACGTCTTTTGTATCTCGTCACGTCTAAAACTGTACGGGCCATTCTTCTTCACCGAGAGCACTGTCACTGGATATTTCTACTCGGACATGTTGCAGTAATGGCTGATGCCTCATATGCAATCGGACTCTCCGATCATCTTTCAGCAGGCTGGGTCTCCACCCCATTTTCATTCGAAAGTTCGTGGATACCAGAACACGGAGCTGCAGCATCGACGGATCGGCCGTGCTACAGAAAGGGACAGCTGCTTCGTGAAATGGCCTCCCCAATCACCAGATCTAACTCCGTGTGACTTTTTTCCTTTTTTCTGTGGGTACAAATTAAAGATCTGGTTTCTGTAGCACCTCTACACGTGATGTAGCAGAGTTCCGGGAGAGAACAGGGGAAGCGACTGCCACAGTCGACGGCGCCGTGCCGGGACAGGTACGGCAAGAATTCGATTACCCTATTGACGTCTGCCGGATCCCTTGTGGTTCACAAATCAACTGTTTGTAAAAAACAAAACTTTCATAGTTTCTCTTCAAAATGCAATCTGTACGATGTTTAATTCTTGTGCAATAAATAGTTGGTGTTCCCAGACTTTACGTACACCCTGTATTAGATGTATTTTTTTGTTCCAATTAATCCATAGTGAGATCCCCTAGAATGTGGAACATGTCAAAATACAAGGATACACAATAAATATTTACAAAATAAGAACAGATATGCTAATGTACCTTCCACAGAGCCTAAATGAAATTGCCGTAGTGGATGTGGAACCGGAAAAATAAAAAAGAAATTCTTAAGCATACTTACATTTAAAAGAATATATAACTTGTCACCAAATATTAAATATTCAATACACTCGGATGAATTTGATAATTCTTAGGCTGTTGTAGCCACGTATCATCAAATAAATAAATAAAATAAAAACATTTTACAGCAGCTATTTACAATGATCGCATTACTGCACAGAATTTGTACAGAACACTGATTGTACACAATATTCACATTAAGTGATATTATTAATAACACGCATGATTCAATCATTTCTGCTAAGAAATTCATCAGTGGAGTGGAAGGAGCAGCCACCAATAAATCCTTTACACTCACTTCAAACGGAACTTTATTATTAGTTAAACTTTTTATGGCTGCTGACATGTTACTGAAGCACGAGTACTGCTGGATAGCGGCCACCTTTCTGAACCAAAGTGACTGACTTTAAATCTTTATGAAAGTTATTCTTATGTCCATTATAATTATCCGGGCTGTTATGCCGTGGTCGGTTGATGAATTCTGTTCAATTCTCAACGTTTCCTCGCCGACTGCGGGAGACATCTTCAAGGGGGTCCGTAGCTCGTTGGAAGGTCCAACACACCCACTGGCTCGCTACTGACTGCCGCTAAATTCCGTGTCCGCGCGCTCCCACGCCGCGGCGTGACGTCACGTGTTTTAAAAACGTCAGTGCAATTGGCCGCTGCCGTCGATCGCCGTTACCATCACCCAGTAGTGGACGGGTGGTACACATCTTCTTTAACACCGGCATCCATATACCGTTTAATTTCACACCCTCCTCCTTTCGGTTGAAATTATTTGGGTGTTTAGCTATTTCGATTGCCTCCCTGTAGAGCCTTTCGTAATATCTGCTTGTGGCCGCTAGTACTTGCGTCTCCTCTAAACGAATATTGTGGTTCCCTGGAAAGCGTGCTCAGCAACAGCTGATCATTCCGTTTCTCCTCTTCTACAGTTGCCCTTGTGCTCTTCCAGATGTTTAGAAACAGTTCTCTTTTAGTGGTACCCACATAAACATCTCCACAGCTGTATGGGATCCTGTACACTCCAGGTTTTTCCAATGGTTTGCGAGCGTCCTTGGCATGCTTAAGGTATTCCTGTATCTTCCTTGTGGGCTTGTAAATTACGGTAATATTCCGCTTCGTCAAGATCCTGCCTATTCTTTCCGTTACATTTTTACATTTTTAACAAACGGCAGGAAAACCTTAGATTTTGCAGTAGCCTGTACGTCACTACGATTTCTGCATGGCTGCCTCAATGCACGTTTTATTTCGGCGGACGAATATCCGTTCATCATTAGTGCATTGTGGGGATGTTCCATCTCAGCGATCGACGGCGACGGACAGCGGCGAATTGCACTGGCGTTTTCAAAACACGTGACGTCACGCCGCGGCGTGGGAGCGCGCGGACACGGAATTTAGCGGCAGTCAGTAGCGAGTCAGTGTGTGTGTCGGACCTTCCATCAAGCTACGGACCCCCTTGAAGATGTCTCCCGCAGTCGGAGACGAAACGTTGGGAATCGACACAGAATTCATCAACCGACCACGGCATAACAGCCTGGATAATTATAATGGACATGATATTTCCGGCCGTGAAAGTCTACATTTTAGTTATTCTTGTTTCTGGTATTGATTCCACGAACTGAACTTCTGATTTGAAAAATTTGTTTTTTAATGAAAAATTTCATTAAGGAATAATCACAAGGCGAAGCACTAGTTAACATTCTCAGTTCCTTAAACAACCCTCTGCAGGTTGTTCTTTAGATCACAACATAAATAATTCATGTTGCATGTTTCTGATACCTTTAGCTTACTTCAGAAGATAATCCCATATGATATTATGGAATGAAGGTAAGCATAGTACGCTAGCTTTTTTATAGTTATATTAACTATGTCTGACAACATTCGCATAGCAAATAAGAGTCTGTGTAGGGAATTCAGCAGTTTTGTGGTATGTTCCTTCCCATTAAATTTATTATTAAGCTGTAATTCCAAGAATTTGACACTGCCAACTTGTTCTATCTGCTTGTCATCACCACGCATTCATGTAAAAATATTGTTAACAGTCAGACAGACAGATGGACAGACAACAAAGTATAGGGTGTTTCAAAAAGAATATACTTATTAAAAAGTATTATTTTGTCCAAACTATTGATCCCTGCACTTTGGCTCAGCTATTGGGGAAACGAATACATAGTCTAGTGCAATTCCGTGATTACAGTGCAAAGATGTTTCAGGTTGAGGTACCTAATTGATCGTCCAAATGGGTGGAACATTTGCAGATGGTATCAACAGTTTCTAGATACAGGATGCATATGTAAAGGAAAGAGTCCTGGACACCTTCGTGTTCCGGAAGAGAATGTTGCACGAATTCAAACTGCTTTTCAACATAGTCCTCCAAAATCAACTCGTCATGCCAGTCGGGAGTTACAACTGCCTACACCAACAATTTGGCGTGTTTTGGGATGTCGGTCAGCTATGAAGCCGTACAAGTTACAGCTGTCACAAACTCCTGTGTCCTGATGACAAACGCATATGTGTGGCATTTTGTAACGAGATTCTTGATGCTATTGACAGTGATAACACTTTCGCACAATGTACCGTGTTCAGTGATGAAGTGACTTTCCGTGTTAGTGGTCAGGTAAACAAACACAATGTTCGCATTAGGGGCCTACAGAACCCACATGCAGCCATTGAACGTGTGCGAGATTCCCCCAAAATCAATGTGTTTTGTGCGATATCCCGATCACCTGTTTATGGTCCATTCTTCTTTGATGGAGACACGGTTAATGGTCAGTAGTATCTCGCTATGTTACAAAACGGGTTGTTTTCAAGGCTGCACGAAGACAAATTCATTTTTCAACAAGACAGCGGTACTCCCTCATTGGAGTCACCACGTGTGTGAATATCTGAATGAAACTCTACTGAACCGTTGGATCGGTCATCAAGGAGCTGGCGACTTAGCACATCTCAACTGGGCTCCACGGTCACCGGATTTGATACCCTCTGACTTCTTCCTGTTGGGTTTCGTTAAAGACAACGTTTATGTACCAACACTCTCACAGAACCTGGAAGAGTTGAAGAACCGGATCCATACTGCCATAACACAGTGACGAAGGAAATGCTTGCCCCCGAGTATAGGAGGAATTTGAGTATCGATGTGATATTGTTTGTGCCACTGATGGAGGACATACTGAACATCTATAATCTGAACTTTTTGTAAATATGCATGTAAAGTTTCATTAAAATTCAATAAATATATGTATCAAAATATGTATATTCTTTTTGAAACACCCTGTAATTAAACAAGGGTCCTGTTTTTCCTGATTGAGGTATTTTTCCTGATTGAGGTACGGAATCCTCAAAAATAATTATGCCCCGACTTGGCTAAAAGACGGGATTGGCTGATAGTACACATCCTGAGGCATCAAGAAATTGTCAGTTTGGTAAGTCAGGTAAGTGTGGGAGGGGGCAGGGGTAAAAGCTGTAAAGGGGGCAATGCTTGACTACAGTTAGGAAATTCAGGCAGATTTATGGCGCATCAGTTCAGCAGAGACAAGGAGTCTCACATAGGAAACTCCAGGTTGCAATAACAACAGTATTAGGAATAGGATAGATTACTACTCGACATAAAGATGATTTGCAGACTGGCACAACAATAAGACTGTTATATATACCGATGAGCCAAAACATTATCACCACCTGCTTAACTTGTTTGTCCATGTTTGGAACGAAGCACATGACTGATTCTGCGTATCAGGGATCTGACAGTTTGTTGGTACGTGTGTGGAGGATATGCAGCACTAGATGTCCGTGCACAAGTCACTTAACGCGTGTAAATAACAGGCCGCCGATTGGCGTACGCGGCGACAGCGGCCCGGACAGGTTCCGTAGGAAACTTCCTGGCAAATTAAAACTGTGTGCCGGACCGAGACTCGAACTCGGGACCTTTGCCTTTCGTAGGCAAGCGCTCTACCGACTGAGCTACCCAAGCACGACTCACGCCCCGTCCTCACAGCTTTAATTCCCCCAGGCTGTGGCTAAGCCATGTCTCCGCAATTCCCTTTCTTCCAGGAGTGCTAGTTCTGCAAGGTTCGCAGGAGAGCTTATGTGAAGTTTGGAAGGTAGGAGATGAGGTACTGGCGGAATTAAAGCTGTGAGGCCGGGGTGTGGGTCGTACTTGGGTAGCTCAGTCAGTAGAGCGCTTGCCCGCGAAAGGCAAAGGTCCCGAGTTCGAGTCTCGGTCCGGGACACAGTTTTAATCTGCCAGGAAGTTTCATTTCAACGCACACTCCGCTGTAGAGTGAAAATTTCATTCTAGTTTCCGTAGGATTTACATCGGGCGATTTCGGTCGCTGCGACATCGTCACGAGTTCACTGTAAGTTCCTCAAACCACTGTAGCACAGTTCTGGCTCTGAGATACTGACAATTACACTGCCGAAACATGACATCGCTGTCGGGGAAGACGTCAACCGCGAAGGGATGTGAGTGGTCTGCTGCTGTCAGCTTCTCTTCGATTACTACCACAGGTCTCACTCGAGCACAGGAGAATGTGTCCCGCAGCACAATACTGCTCGCACGAGCCTGCACCCGTGCCGTGCAGCACACTTCGGACTGTCGTTCACCTCGATAATGGCGTTCGTGGAGATGTGAATCGAGCCAGAGTGATTCACGCGAAGAGCAGACACGTTTCTACTGACTGACAATCGAATCCCTACAGTCCCTGCCCACTGCAGTCTCAATAGAGGTTGTCGGCTCAACACGTAGGGGTAGTCTGCTGCGGAGCTCCACATTCGACAGTGTACAATAACTGGTGAGCTCAGAAACACTCGTGCGCGCACCGGCATCGACGACATTTTGGCTGAGGTGCCACTGATTGCCACCTATCCTACTTTACACGGCAAGCTTCCGAGCCCCACACTCTGTGAAGAGTCTGCCTAGTGGAAGTTTCACTGTCCTCCTACCTCTTCCCACAGATCTTCACGACAGTAGCACGTGAACATTCGACCAGCTTCGCCATTGTCGAGATATTCATTCACAGGTTCTGCGTAGTAATAATCTGCCCTTGGTCAAACTCAATGGATTTCCCCATTTGCAACCCATATCTTCTTTAGGCGGTAACCCCTCTGTGTCTGCTCTGCTTACACACTTTTCTTACCGTGTCACATGCCCACAATGCCACCACGCGACATCCGGTGTCGCAGTGGGCAGTGGTCATTATGCTTTGACTTATCAGTGTATGAAGATATTGTTCAAAGCCATCTACATCTACATTTATACTCCGCATGCCACCCAACGGTGTGTGGCGGAGGGCACTTTACGTGCCGCTGTCATTACCTCCTTTTTCTGTTCCAGTCGCGTACGGTTCGCGGGAAGAACGACTGCCGGAAAGCCTTCGTGCGCGCTCGAATCTCTCTAATTTTACATTCGTGATCTCCTCGGGAGGTATAAGTAGGGGGAAGCAATACATTCGATACCTCATCCAGAAGCGCACCCTCTCGAAACCTGGCGAGCAAGCTACACCGCGATGCAGAGCGCCTCTCTTGCAGAGTCTGCCACTCGAGTTTGCTAAACATCTCCGTAACGCTATCACGCTCTCCAAATAACCCTGTGACGAAACGCGCCGCTCTTCTTTGGATCTTCTCTATCTCCACCGTCAACCCGACCTGGTACGGATCCCACACTGATGAGCAATACTCGAGTATAGGTCGAACGAGTGTTTTGTAAGCCACCTCCTTTGCTGATGAACTACATTTTCGAAGGACTCTCCCAATGAATCTCAACCTGGTACCCGCCTTACCAACAATTAATTTTATACGATCATTCCACTTCAAATCGTTCCGCAAGCATACTGCCAGATATTTTACAGAAGTAACTGCTACCAGTGTTTGTTCCGCTATCATATAATCATACAATAAAGGATCCTTCTTTCTATGTATTCGCAATACATTACATTTGACTATGTTAAGGGTCAGTTGACACTCCCTGCACCAAGTGCCTATCCGCTGCAGATCTTCCTGCATTTCGCTGCAATTTTCTAATGTTGCAATTTTCTGTATACTGCAGCATCATCCCCGAAAAGCCGCATGCAACTTCCGACACTATCTACTAGGTCATTTATATATATTGTGAAAAGCAATGGTCCCATAACACTCCCCTGTGGCACGCCAGAGGTTACTTTAACGTCAGTAGACGTCCCTCCATTGATAACAACATGCTGTGTTCTGTTTGCTAAAAACTCTTCAATCCAGCCACACAGCTGGTCTGATATTCCGTAGGCTCTTACTTTGTTTATCAGGCGACAGTGCGGAACTGTATCGAACGCCTTCCGGAAGTCAAGGAAAATGGCATTTACCTGGGAGCCTGTATCTAAGATTTTCTGCGTCTCATGAACAAATAAAGCGAGTTGGGTCTCACACGATCGCTGTTTCCGGAATCCGTGTTGATTCTTACAGAGTAGATTCTGGGTTTCCAACAACGCCATGATACGCGAGCAAAAAACATGTTCTAAAATTCTACAACAGATCGACTTCAGAGATATCGGTCTATAGTTTTGCGCATCCGCTCGACGACCCTTCTTGAAGACTGGGACTACCTGCGCTCTTTTCCAATCATTTGGAACCTTCTGTTCCTCTAGAGACTTGCGGTACACGGCTGTTAGAAAGGGGGTAAGTTCTTTCGCGTACTCTGTGTAGAATCGAATTGGTATCCCGTCAGGTCCAGTAGACTTTCCTCTGTTGAGTGATTCCAGTTGCTTTTCTATTCCTTGGACACTTATTTCGATGTCAGCCACTTTTCCGTTTGTGCGAGGATTTCCTCAGCAATGGCGAAGCTGGTCGAATGTTTGTGCGAGGATTTCCTCAGCAAAGGGCACAAACACATTCACACAAGTGAGCAGCTAAGACCGGAGCCGCAGGTGGTGGCCGCCGAGTGTGCACGAGGTGTGAACGTGTGCGTTTTCTTTCGCGAGGAAGGCCTTTGCCGACAGCTACACGTGTAACATCTCCTCATTGTAGCCGTCTGCAACTCGACGGGTCATCTTTACAGTGAGTAGCAGTCTATCCTATTCCTAATATACGAGGTGGACCATTTTAATATGCAATGGGGAATAACTCGAGACAGAGATGAGATACAGAAAAATATTTTACCTAAAAATTGTAGGTGACAAAGAGGGTCATAAATTGCTACTAATGGTCGTGACCTCGAACAGGATTTTCAGGGTGATTTGGAGGTTAAAGTGATTTTTTAAAAATGGGAACGCTTATATTTGATCTAAGGTTTGAAAAGATTGGCAAATTTCATGTATCAAATGATACATTACTTGAGGTTTAATGAAAGTCAAATACGCAAATATATTTTCAGTTCTAGTACGGATTAACTCTGAAGAGAGGAGTGATACAGCGAAATACAATGTCAGATACAAATTGGAATGAGCATAAGGGGTCAAAAGCCACTACCAATAATCACGATGTCAGTTATCGAAGGTCATTTGAAGGTCGAGTTTTGTTTCACGGAAACCCGTATTTGTTATGTGGGATTAGGAAAAAACGAGGAAAGATTTGAAATTTATGTATTAATTAACATGTTTATTGGCAAAAATAAATATATCGCAATGGATAAATGTTATTTTGACATTTTAAGACAGAACAAACATAAATACGAGGGCTATCCACAAAGTACATTACGTTTTGGAATTAAAAATAAATAAAGTATTGGAAATTTTTTTTATTATATACAGATGAAAGCCACACTTCAATACTACTTTTCTACATAGTTGCCATTTAAATTAAGGCACTTATCGTAGGGATGGACGAGCTCGGAAATTCCTTCGTCGTAAAATTCGGCCGCCTGCGCCTTCAACCACGTGGTCACCTCTTCTCGAAGCTGTGCGTCGTCATCAAAACGCTGCATAGCCAACCACTTCTTCATTGCTGGGAATAAGTGGAAGTCGCTCGGTGCCAGGTCGGGACTGTACGGCGGATGAGGAAACAACTCCCACTTAAAAGATTCGAGAACTTCACGAGTGGCATTTGCCGTGTGGGCCCGGGCGTTGTCGTGAATCGGCAAGATCTTTGAGCCCAACTTTCCCCTGCGCTTGTTTTGTATTGCTCTTCTGAGGTTGTGCAGAGTTTGGCAATACCTTTGAGAGTTTATTGTAGTGCCTCTATCCAGGAAATCCACAAAAATCACACCTTTTCTGTCCCAAAAGAGGTAACCACGTGGTTGAAGGCGCAGGCGGCCGAATTTTACGACGAAGGAATTTCCAAGCTCGTCCATCGCTAAGATAAGTGCCTTAATTTAAATGGCAACTATGTAGAAAAGTAGTATTGAAGTGTGGCTTTCATCTGTATACAATAAAAAAATTCCAATACTTTATTTATTTTTAATTCCAAAACGTAATGTGCTTTGTGGATAGCCCTCGTAAAACATACATCACCGATTTACAAGTCGTCAAGTGGGTCCCCTCACTTCTAATTTCTCTGGAGCCCTTTCCAATTTGTATTTAACACTGTATTTTGCTGTATCTCTCCTGTACTCCGATTTAATTCCTACTAGAACTAAAAATGTATTTGCTTAAATGCATTTGCTTATTTGACCTCCATCGAACATTTCCACGACGTGGAACATATCATTTTATACGTAATATTTGCCACTTTTAAAATCTCAGATATTGGGGTTACCCTTTTTAAAAATTCACTTTAACCTCCAAATCACCTTTAAAATCACGTTCCAGGTAACAGCCATTAGTAGCAATACGTGACCCAATTTGCCACCGACAACTCTTCTCTAAAACATTTTAATCTGTTTCCCAAGTTATTCCCCATTGAAGATTAAAACGCTCGGTAGAATCTCACATAGGATAGTAGTTCGAGAATGGAGGAAGGCCATCAATACTAAAGGGATTCAACTAGGGAGAAATCCAAACAAGATCACTGTCGACTGTTTAGCCTTCGCAGATGACATGACATTGATTACAGATTCACTAGACAATGCCCAGGAACAAATAAGAGAACTACAAAAACAAGAAGCCAAAGTAGTACTTCAAATATCCTACGAAAAAACAAAGTTTATGACAAACATCTGTGATGCTCCTCAAAATATTGCAGTTGACAACAACACAATACACAAAATAGATTCCTTTAAATACCTAGGAGAGTGGATTACATACAATGCCAAAGAAAAGATAGCTATAGAAACTAGAGTGCACAAAATGGAAAGAGTGTTTCATATGACCAAAAACGTTTATAATAAAAAATCCTTGTCCTGGAACACGAAATTAAGACACTACCAAACAGTGGCCAGACCTGAAACTCTATGCGGCAGAAACACTTAAACTAACAAGAAATGGAGATCTTGAGAAACTAGAGAAGGTCGAAAGAAGAATTTTAAGGAAAATACTGGGAGCTAAAAGAAACGATAATGCTGAATACAGGTTAAGACCAAACAGAGAGCTATATCTGAAAACGGAGAAACTAACTGATGTAATGAGGAAGAGGAGACTACAGTTTTTTGGACATATATTCAGAATGGATAACAACAGACTAACCAAGCGGATATTCACATTACTCAATAGCTACAAATCCAAGCCAGCACGGTTCAGAGAGACTGAAAAGGACATTGAAAATGCTGGAGTTACAATAGACACAATAGAAAACAGAACACATTTCAGAAAGGCAGTTCAAAAGGCAGAATTTCAGGAGAGAAAGAAAATAACTAGACGAAAGTGGACTCAAGAAGAAAGGGAACAACACTCTAAAAGGATGAAGGAAATTTGGAAAGTGAAGAAATCTAATACAATGAAGAGTAGCCAATGTTGATTCATCGTACCCTCCAAATGGGTTGTTGTTGTTGTGGTCTTCAGTTCTGAGACTGGTTTGATGCAGCTCTCCATGCTACTCTATCCTGTTCAAGCTTCTACATCTCCCAGTACCTACTGCAGCCTACATCGTTCTGAATCTGCTTAGTGTATTCATCTCTTGGTCTCCCTCTACGATTTTTACCCTCCACGCTGCCCTCCAATACTAAACTGGCGATCCCTTGATGCCTCAGAACATGTCCTACCGACCGATCCCTTCTTCTAGTCAAGTTGTGCCACAAACTTCTCTTCTCCCCAATCCTATTCAATACCTCCTCATTAGTTATGTGATCTACCCACCTTATCTTCAGCATTCTTCTGTAGCACCACATTTCGAAAGCTTCTATTCTCTTCTTGTCCAAACTAGCTATCGTCCATGTTTCACTTCCATACATGGCTACACTCCATACAAATACTTTCAGAAACGACTTCCTGACACTTAAATCTCGGTGTTAACAAGTTTCTCTTCTTGAGAAACGCTTTCCTTGCCATTGCCAGTCTACATTTTATATCCTCTCTACTTCGACCATCATCAGTTATTTTACTCCCTAAATAGCAAAACTCCTTTACTACTTTAAGTGTCTCATTTCCTAATCTAATTCCCTCAGCATCAGCCGACTTAATTTGACTACATTCCACTATCCTCGTTTTGCTTTTGTTGATGTTCATCAAATGGGTTATTGGAAAGAAAAAAAAAATTGGATAGACTACCTCGGAGAGCTACATCAAACCAACGTTCCACCAAACGACAGGGAGCAGTCTGCTACGTAACAATAAGCTATATCTGAAAACGGAGAAACTAACTGATGTAGTGAGGAAGAGGAGACTACAGTTTTTTGGACATATATTCAGAATGGATAACAACAGACTAACCAAGCGGATATTCACATTACTCAATAGCTACAAATCCAAGCCAGCACGGTTCAGAGAGACTGAAAAGGACATTGAAAATGCTGGAGTTACAATAGACACAATAGAAAACAAAACACATTTCAGAAAGGCAGTTCAAAAGGCAGAATTTCAGGAGAGAAAGAAAATAACTAGACGAAAGTGGACTCAAGAAGAAAGGGAACAAGACTCTAAAAGTATGAAGGAAATTTGGAAAGTGAAGAAATCTAATACAATGAAGAGTAGCCAATGTTGATTCATCGTACCCTCCAAATGGGTTGTTGTTGTTGTGGTCTTCAGTTCTGAGACTGGTTTGATGCAGCTCTCCATGCTACTCTATCCTGTTCAAGCTTCTACATCTCCCAGTACCTACTGCAGCCTACATCGTTCTGAATCTGCTTAGTGTATTCATCTCTTGGTCTCCCTCTACGATTTTTACCCTCCACGCTGCCCTCCAATACTAAACTGGCGATTCCTTGATGCCTCAGAACATGTGCTACCGACCGATCCCTTCTTCTAGTCAAGTTGTGCCACAAACTTCTCTTCTCCCCAATCCTATTCAATACCTCCTCATTAGTTATGTGATCTACCCACCTTATCTTCAGCATTCTTCTGTAGCACCACATTTCGAAAGCTTCTATTCTCTTCTTGTCCAAACTAGCTATCGTCCATGTTTCACTTCCATACATGGCTACACTCCATACAAATACTTTCAGAAACGACTTCCTGACACTTAAATCTCGGTGTTAACAAGTTTCTCTTCTTGAGAAACGCTTTCCTTGCCATTGCCAGTCTACATTTTATATCCTCTCTACTTCGACCATCATCAGTTATTTTACTCCCTAAATAGCAAAACTCCTTTACTACTTTAAGTGTCTCATTTCCTAATCTAATTCCCTCAGCATCAGCCGACTTAATTTGACTACATTCCACTATCCTCGTTTTGCTTTTGTTGATGTTCATCAAATGGGTTATTGGAAAGAAAAAAAAAAAAAATTGGATGGACTACCTCGGAGAGCTACATCAAACCAACGTTCCACCAAACGACAGGGAGCAGTCTGCTACGTAACAATAAGCTGTGAGGGCGGGAGGAGCGAGGGAGGGCAGTGCGTACCCGGGTGCGGCGGCGCCTTACAGGAAGTCCTTGAGCAGGGTGGTGCGCCGCTTCTCGGCGATGTCCATCTGGTTCTCCAGGTCGCCGCGGTCGGTCGTCTCGGCGCGCTCCACCTTCCAGGAGAGGTTCTCGATCTCGGCCTCGAGCTGCGCCTGCTGGTACTCGAAGAGCGCCTTGCGCGGGCCCGCCTCCATGTAGTAGGCGTACGGGTAGGTGTACTGCAGCGTGTAGCGGCACTTGGCCAGCAGCGCCGCCGCGTCCAGCAGGTACTGCCAGTCGATCCACGTGCCCGCCGCCTTCATGATCTTGTCGTCGATGCGGCGCCGGATGTTGCGCAGCGTCTGCTCCTCCAGCTTGAGGCTCTTGGAGTGGTTCTCCCAGCGCTCGTAGTAGTGCAGGTACTTCTTGAGCGCCTCGCGGGCGCGCGTCAGCGCCGACTCCTGCGCCGCGTCCGGGTTCTCCTTGTAGCGCGAGCACTCGTAGTAGTCGGAGCCGTGCGACTTCCAGTCGCCGAGGCACATCCAGCAGAAGTCGTGCTTGCAGTTGTAGCACTGCATGTGGTTGCAGCCGCCGTTCTTCTCGATGCAGACGTGGCAGCGCGGGCAGTCCTTGGTGTGCGCGCTGATGTAGTTGGCCGTCTCGCTGTCGTCGGCGCACTTGGTGAGCCAGCGGCGGATGGTCGCGCAGTCGGTGGGCGCGTGGTAGTCGCCGCCGCACAGGAAGCAGAAGGCGGCCGCGCAGCTCGAGCACTGCACGCGCTTGGCTCGCGGCTCCTTGGCGCGCACCACCGCCCGGCAGTTCAGCCCGGGGCAGAACTGGAACTCGGGGTGCGACTTGACGTAGTCCCGGAAGGCGAACTGCTGGTACCTGCGGACACGGACGACACACGTGGCTATTTCGGCAGGCGCCGCACCGCTTATTTTAGGAGGATGCTAAGTTCACCCAACCTGGATATGATGTGACGTCATTCTGACGTATATACGCTCTGCACCTGATGGGATACCAGTTCAATTTTACACAGAGTACGCGAAGGAACTTGCCCCCCTTCTTGCAGCGGTGTACCGTAGGTCTCTAGAAGAGCGTAGCGTTCCAAAGGATTGGAAAAGGGCACAGGTCATCCCCGTTTTCAAGAAGGGGCGTCGAACACATGTGCAGAACTATACACCTATATCCCTAACGTCTATCACTAGTAGAATTTTGGAACACGTATTACGTTCGAGTATAATGACTTTTCTCGAGACTACAAATCTACTCTGTAGCAATCAGCACGGTCGTGTGAAACCCAGCTCGCGCTATTCGTCCACGAGACGCAGAGAGCCATAGACACGGGTTCACAGGTAGATGCCGTGTTTCTCGACTTCCGCAAGGCGTTCGATACAGTTCCCCACACTCGTTTAAATGAACAGAGTAAGAGCATATGGACTATCAGACCAATTCTGTGATTGTATTGAAGAGTTCCTAGATAACAGGACGCAGCATGTCATTCTCAATGGAGAGAAGTCTTCCGAAGTAAGAGTGATTTCAGGTGTGCCGCAGGGGAGTGTCATAGGACCGTTGCTATTCACAATATACATAAATGACCTGGTGGATGACATCGGAAGTTCACTGAGGCTTTTTGCAGATGATGCTGTGGTGTATCGAGAGGTTGTAACAATGGAAAATTGTACTCAAATGCAGGAGGATCTGCAGCGAATTGACGCATGGTGCAGGGAATGGCAATTGAATCTCAATGTAGACAAGTGTAATGTGCTGCGAATACACAGAAAGAAAGATCCCTTATCATTTAGCTACAAAATAGCAGGTCAGCAACTGGAAGCAGTTAATACCATAAATTATCTGGGAGTACGCATTAGGAGTGATTTAAAATGGAATGATCATATAATGCTGATCGTCGGTAAAGCAGATGCCAGACTGAGATTCATTGGAAGAATCCTAAGTAAATGCAATCCGAAAACAAAGGAAGTAGGTTACAGTACGCTTGTTCGCCCACTGCTCGAATACTGCTCAGCAGTGTGGGATCCGTACCAGATAGGGTTGATAGAAGATATAGAGAAGATCCAACGGAGAGCAGCGCGCTTCGTTACAGGATCATTTAGTAATCGCGAAAGCGTTACGGAGATGATAAACTCCAGTGGATGACTCTGCAGGAGAGACGCTCAGTAGCTCGGTACGGGCTTTTGTCAAAGTTTCGAGAACATACCTTCACCGAAGAGTCAAGCAGTATATTGCTCCTTCCTACGTATATCTCGCGAAGAGACCATGAGGATAAAATCAGAGAGATTAGAGCCCACACAGAGGCATACCGACAATCCTTCTTTCCACGAACAATACGAGACTGGAATAGAAGGCAGAACCGATAGAGGTACTCAAGGTACCCTCCGCCACACACCGTCAGGTGGCTTGCGGAGTATGGATGTAGATGTAGTCGATTAAAACACCTATCGACTACGCTATTTTGTCGAAAGTCGACATGTTGAGAAACGTGGCTGTTGTACTAAGGTTTATAATTTATAAAAAAACAGCTACCAGCCACATGTATGGTTTAAAAAGGTTTATTATCTTCAGACCATGACCGGTTTCGGATTTTTCTTTACAAATCCATCTTCAGATGGCAGTTACAAGCATTCTAAGTTGGACCTAGTTTTGTTTTTGTTATTCGTTTGCTGCACTGGGAAAGAAAAGAAATATTTTTGTTGTCATATCGGTAATGGTATTTTAACAAAAGATTTACTACTTCTACAAAATCTAATTGCTCATGAGATAGTTTTATGTTTTAAACTTAGTAAACGTGCAGGTTATTGTACTTACGAGCTAGACACACTCTCTCAAAAAATAAAAGAAAAAATTGCTAGCAATGAGTCTTTGCAACAAGCAACAGCCACAATAACTATGAAAGACAAAAAAATCAGTAAAATATGTAGCCCTACCATATATAGGCCCACTTTCATACAAAATTCCAACCTATTCAAGAAGAAGAATGTCAAAATCAGTTTCTCTACCAATAACAAACTCCAACAAAGAGTCATACACTCACTCCCACACAATAGCATACCCCATAAAAGATCTGGAATTTATAAACTCAAGTGTAACAACTGTCCTAAATTCTGCATCGGCCAAACAGGTAGAGCTTTTGAAACAAGATTCAAGGAACACCTTGATGCCCTACGTCTGGAAAACCTAAGCAAATCTGCTTTCGCCACCCATCTTGCAGAAAACAATCATACAGTTGAGAATATAGAAAACAACCTGCAGATATTACACCTCAAAGACAAGGGTTTCACATTGAATGTCTTAGAGGAGATTGAGATTCATACACATAAAAACAGGTTCCCTGATCTCATTCTGAATGAACAGACAGAGTCAGTTAACACCCCCTTCCTAAATAACTTTGAAGAAGCTTTCACTTTTTTAAAATAACTTAAGCCTAATATTCCATTAAAAACATTCAGTAGACAGGCCCCCAAAAACTGCTTATATGTCATTGTAACATTGCATAATGAAAACATGTGCATTGCTTATCATGTCATATATTAGAATTTATCTCCTACTATTGTAACAAATAATTAGTAACACACAGTATTTCTGTACTACATATATGTAATTTTATTTATTCCGTTTTAGATTAATCTCATACAATAGCAAAGAGTTATTTTACTGTACCCATATCGACTATAAGGCAACTGTAAGTTAACATCGTTATGACTGTAACCTCTTTGCAAATATTGTTCTTGTTTGTAATATGAAGCTGGGCCACGTTTTGTAAACGTTATTCGTGTGTGCTGCGTGTGTAATTAAGATGATGAGGTTGAAAGTGACGTCCGTTGACTGGAATAGCACTCACATAGTGCATATTGAAAAGTGTATTGAGCTTGCGCTCGAAAACATAAACGCACGAATATTTCGTCAGGCAGAACTACATAGCTCGTAAGTACAATAACCTGCACGTTTACTAAGTTTAAAACAGAAAACTATCTCATGAGCAATTAGATTTTGTAGAAGAAGTAAATCTTTTGTTAAAATACCATTACCGATATGACAACAAAAATATTTCTTTTCTTTCCCAGTGCAGCAAACGAATAACAAAAACAAAACTAGGTCCAACTTAGAATGCTTGTAACTGCCATCTGAAGGTGGATTTGTAAAGAAAAATCCGAAACCGGTCATGGTCTGAAGATAATAAACCTTTTTAAACCATACATGTGGCTGGTAGCTGTTTTTTTTTTTATAAATTATAAACCTTATACACCTATCGACTTTTACGAACGTTCGAGATTCTAACTGTCGTCAGCTAGTGGTTTGTTTTGACACGTGCGATTCCGAAAGCAGCTCAGTGTGGTAGCGTATATGTATTTCCCCAAAATAAAAGAGCTGGATATTAATAAAAATATTCCTGACGTGGCCTTGAAAACACCACGTAAAAAAGTGAAGACTTCTTATGTCCCGACCAGATTAGATTGTGCGATTGTTGTATTGAATGCTTACGCCAAGAATAATATTTATTTATTATCAACATTTTAGTGTGGTTTCATACAATTGGTCTTGTCAGTACATATTAGATTGTAGCAGCATACTCTTGCTGACTTTTTTTCTTAATTTATATAGCTGGAAGAGAACTCGTGCAAGTTTGTTAGCTAAGTAATTTATAAGTCCATCCCAAGATAGTCTTTTATCAACCATAATTCCAAGTAATTTTACACTCGGACCGCAGAGAAAGGTACCTTAGCGTCCAGTAATGACTGGTGTATAGAATGATTGAATTTCGAACTTGAAAAATATGAGCCATTGTAGAAGAAAAATCGTCGACCGGAGATGAAATACGAGGGGAAGTGGATTTCTCAATGTAATCTTAACCAAAGGTTAGTGTCTAGTACTGATTGACGTATGAAATGATTGAATGCAGTGTCAAAGCATTCCATGGTGGTAAGGTTTTCTCTTATTAGTCTCTCGAATGCTGAACACATAACTAGAGACGAGCAAACGAAAAACAACGCACAGGACACAAACACAGTACAATACACGATTTAAACGCAACGAACGCAAAACACATTTAAAGAGTGGCGCAGAGCACAGCGCTACCCTGTCACAACCTCTCGAAAGTTCACAAAAGTCGAATAGTCGATATACGGTTCCTATCGTTTTCGATGTAGCGTGTATACGTCATAATGACGTCACATCGTATCCAAGTCCGGTGAACTTAGCATCCTCCCTTATTTTATCACTGACGTGCTGCCCGACAGTCGGAAAGACTCCGGTACGGACGACACAGTAACGAGCTTTCCCATATTCTCGAGCCACAATTGTGCAATATTTTTTGAAAGAATAAACTGCCATTTGGCTGTGTATTTCTGTATTTATCTTTTGTACCATCTAGATTTCAGCTTTTATGCCATTATCAAGTATAATGCTGTAAGTCCTTAGATCAGTAATATGTCATATCCGTTAAGGCAGAGCAAAGCAGGTAAACAAGGCTAACACATAGTTGGACAGTTACATCTTAAAGGCCTATGTTGGTCTTGTTTCCTGCTTTGGACTGCCTCGAGAAATATGACATGTTAATGGTCTAAGAACTCTTAGCAGTGTCCTCGATAATTGCATATAAGCTGAAATCTCGATAGTAGAGAATAGAAATACAGTAATAGACAGTCAAATGTTGGCTTATTACTACAGAGAAAAAAGAAAAGAAAAAGGAAGAAAAGAACACAGTAGTAAGCATTCCCCCGTGTTGAGAAACAACTGAAAGTGTTGAAAAGAAGCAAGTCTTTCCTTAGTTGTGAGCTCTGCAATATCCATGTACTAATTTATATTTAAGTGACAAACCCTAATTCTAGGGCTATATTTCATTTTTGACAAATGGATCTACGCCGACATTTGTAAAAACGGCGATGGTACATTAGTCCTTACTAATGTAAAATTGCCACCTTCTGAAGAAGACAAATTTATATTTGTCGAAACCTAGGTAAATTATTCTTTATCCACTGCAACTGGTCGGCTGTTTATAATTTTATTACGTGGAACCGTTGCTGTTGTGCAGCTATGTTTAAAATATTGACCTTCCTTAGTTTGTATTTTTCACCAATCTACCCCCTGGCAAAACGTCCTGAGCAATTGGCAAAATGTGCACGTGACTTCTCTATAAGAAGGGCTAAAGAACGGACCTGCAAAATTACACACGGATATCTTTTAACATTGGTTTGCTGCAAAATTCTTGAACATATTCTGAGTTCGAATGTAATAAATTTCCTTGACACCCAGGCACTTATATCCACAAATCTTCACGGTTTCATATGGCAGCACTCGTGTGAAACTCAGCTTGCCTTGTTTCCACACGATTTGCTGCAAACTACGGATGAAGAGCAACATGCAGATTCCATATTGCCAGATTTCCGAAAAGCATTTGACACAGTACGCCACTGCACACTGTTAACGAAGGTACACGCATACAGAATACTTTCCCAGATATGGGGCTGGCTCGAAGACTTCCCGAGTAATAGAACCCAGTACGTTGTCGTCGACAGCAGGTGTTCGTCGGAGACAGGGTAACGTAATGAGTGCCCCAGGGAAGTGTGATTGGACCGTTGCTACTGTCTGTATAAATAAATGATCTGGCAAACAGGGTGGGCAGCAATCTGCAGTTGTCGCTGACAACGCTGTGGGGTACAGGACGGTGTCAAAACTAAAATTTCCAGCTCGTGTGACGAATGACAGCTAGCTCCAAAAGTACAGTGTGTAAACTTTTAGATGGCAGACCTCTCCCTAGTTCTCAATCGGTAGAAGTCGGTAAACGTCGGGAGGCTTCGGTAGGCACGCAGTTTCGACTGCTGCCAACATTACGTAGCTGACTGTGTTGTACAAGGTAGCCATTGTCGTCTGCTTCGTTATTGTTTTGCGCTGTACTGTTTTGCGTGTTTTTATTGTGCAGTTGTGCTAAACATTATCAAAAGGAGTGAAGTGGCAGTTGCTGGCCCATCCAGGGAGTCGCCAACAACCCCTACCGGTAGGCCTACGGTTAGAAGGAAACCAGTATTACAGGCCTATTACAAATGATTGAAGCGATTTCATAAATTCACTGTAGCTCCATTCATTGACATATGGTCACGACACACTACAGATACGTAGAAAAACTCATAAAGTTTTGTTCGGCTGAAGCCGCACTTCAGGTTTCTGCCGCCAGAGCGCTCGAGAGCGCAGTGAGACAGAATGGCGACAGGAGCCGAGAAAGCGTATGTCGTGCTTGAAATGCACTCACATCAGTCAGTCATACCAGTGCAACGACACTTCAGGACCAAGTTCAACAAAGATCCACCAACTGCTAACTCCATTAGGCGATGGTGTGCGCAGTTTAAAGCTTCTGGATGCCTCTGTAAGGGGAAATCAACGGGTCGGCCTGCAGTAAGCGAAGAAACGGTTGAATGCGTGCGGGCAAGTTTCACGCGTAGCCCGCGGAAGTCGACGAATAAAGCAAGCAGGGAGCTAAACGTACCACAGCCGACGGTTTGGAAAATCTTACGGAAAAGGCTAAAGCTGAAGCCTTACCGTTTACAATTGCTACAAGGCCTGACACCCGATGACAAAGTCAAACGCTTTGAATTTTCGGCGCGGTTGCAACAGCTCGTGGAAGAGCATGCGTTCAGTGCGAAACTTGTTTTCAGTGATGAAGCAAAATTTTTTCTTAATGGTGAAGTGAACAGACACAATGTGCGAATCTGGGCGGTAGAGAATCCTCACGCATTCGTGCGGCAAATTCGCAATTCACCAAAAGTTAACGTGTTTTGTGCAATCTCACGGTTTAAAGTTTACGGCCCCTTTTTCCTCTGCGAAAAAATCGTTAATGGACACGTGTATCTGGACATGCTGGAAAATTGGCTCGTGCCACAACTGGAGACCGACAGCGCCGACTTCATCATTCAACAGTATGGTGCTCCACCGCAGTTCCATCACGATGTTCGGCATTTCTTAAACAGGAGATTGGAAAACCGATGTATCGGTCGTGGTGGAGATCACGATGAGCAATTCGTGTCATGGCCTCCACGCTCTCCCGACTTAACCCCATGCGACTTCTTTCTGTGGGGTTTTGTGAAAGATTCAGTGTTTAAACCTCCTCTACCAAGAAACATGCCAGAACTGCGAGCTCGCATCAACGATGCTTTCGAACTCATTGATGGGGACATGCTGCGCCGAGTGTGGGAGTAACTTGATTATCGGCTTGATGTCTGCCGAATCACTAAAGGGGCACATATCGAACATTTGTGAATGCCTAAAAAAACTTTTTGAGTTTTTGTGTGTGTGTGCAAAGCATTGTGAAAATATCTCAAATAATAAAGTTATTGTAGAGCTGTGAAATCGCTTCAATCATTTGTAATAACCCTGTACGTAGCGATGCTCGCAAAATTATATTGCGTGTGATTGAATGCTGCGAAAGGGAAAGGGAGCAGAAAAAATTGCTTCACCCCATTTACAAATCTTCAGTGAGAGCTGCTACGTACACAGGACAAAGCATGCGTAGCATTGTAAGATTCAAACAGTTTTCCAAGAATCATCCTGGCGTATCACCACAAACGCCTGGCAAGAAAAGGGGAATTTCCATTTCAAACATTTTGTTCGCGATCACTTTGAAGGAGCCCCCTATTTCGTCCGAATTACCTTATATTTAATTTTTCCTTGCTACTGTATTGCTTTGTATGGAAACACCACTGGTTACTGTATTATTTCGAAACACATTAATATTACAGTACATTTCCAAATTCAAAAAAATACATGCAGTGCAGAAGGCATGTTCTTATAAATCTTTCTCTCTCTTTTAACTTAGGAAAAGAAGTGGAGAAATCGAAGTAATGATCGATGATTTCATTGCAATCGGATGAGTGGTTTGTGAGCGCATACATATATATTATTTATATATAGATTTTAATGTACGTGACGATTTCAGTTTCGTTTACGAACAACATTTAAAGCGAGTTTTACTTCCAAGCCTTTCGTCTGCTTTCGTGTAAGCAAGACGCGCAATTTGTAGTGCCAGCACTGCAACTGGTAGGCGTCCCCCGGCTCCTCTCTCCTCGCCAGCCAATGCTTGCTTCCTCCTCTCCCCGCACACCCCTCACAACTCGCCGTATTACAGTTAACACACTGTATTAGGTCTACAACTTTGCTTCCGCCGTTTTGCAACAGATGGCAGTAGTGACAAGTGGCGTTCGGCTGTTTGGTCATAGGCATCTGTAAACATAATGCCATAAAAATATTACTCGATTTGTGATTGCACCATAAGGTTATTCTCGATAAAGTACGTCAGCTTAAGTACCCATTTCTTGACATTTGCGGGAAGTTTCTAATTTTCTGCTTTGACACGAAGAAATCTGCGGCTGTGGCTCTTAAAATGCTGGGTAAGACAAACGGTGACGGAACTATTAGTGGAAGAACGTGCAGAGAATGTTTTCAACGCCTTAAGGGGAGCCGGAGGTGGTCAAATCCAAAAAATTACGATTTTTTTTTCCTACCGAAAATTAATTGGAACATTCCTCTTTAATGTAAACTTTGAATTATTGTTCTATTTGCCCTAGAAGTGGAGTTATTACCATTTTCCCCCACGCCTGCAGAGGAAATGGGCGGCCGCTGAATGCATGTAACACCCTCTCGTGACTTCCTGGCGAACTGCTTGGGATTTTCTCGGCCTGTTACGCATACAGCGCCTTATGTTACGCATACAGCGAGTGTGCAAGGGTTGGCTACATTGTTTTCTGTGACAAATGAACCGCTAAGAGCGCGGAACATCGTCTCTTTGCTGTTTACCGTTTCGAATTAGTTCAGTGTTGCGCCTGTTGTTGGTAGTATTATACTTCTTGTGTAAAGCGTTGTTCTGGTTGCAATGCCACGTTTCAGTAACCGTGTATATAAGAAGAGGAAGACCGTAGGGAAAAGAAAATTAACACTAATACCAAGTTGCGATACTACAATTTCTGAAACAGTGCGTTCTTCTGCTAAGCAACACATGGCCGACCATAGCCCTGTGACATCTTCTAGCAAATACTGCCTTGGGGATGGTGACTCCAAAGGTTTCAAGACTATAGAGGAACTGAAACCATATGGAAATGAATTTGTAGTTGAAAAGTTGGAATGCATTGGGCATGTGCAATAGCGTATGGGTGCACGGCTTCGAAGGCTCAAACAAACTTTGGGTTCAAGTAAGCTCAGTGATGGAAAGACAATAGGAGGGAGAGGCAGGCTTCCTGACGAGGTGATTGAACGTCTAGAGAGATACTATGGGTATGCCATAAGGCAAAATACTAGTAATGTTAGTGACATGCGAAAAGCAGTGTGGGCATTGTTCCTTCAAACTGCCTCTTCCATTGAATACCCTCAGCACAGCCTGTGCCCAAAAGATTCCTGGTGCAAATATAATGCAAAAAAGGACTATGATCACAAACACGGTTTGCCAGCAGCTGTGATAAATGCAATAAAACCAATTTTTCATGACTTAGCACAGCCAGAATTGTTACACAAGTGTCTACACGGAAAGACGCAGAATCCTAATGAGAGCGTAAACAATTTGATTTGGAAAGTGATTCCTAAAAGGGTGTTTGCAAGCATAAAAACACTGCACTTTGGCATTTATGATTCAATAGCAACCTACAACCAAGGGAACAGTGTGAAGTGTGAAGCTCTGAAGGCATTAGGATTTACAGCTGGGGTGAACACTGTACGAGCACTAAGAAATATTGACAGAGAAAGGATAAGAGGAGCAGAAAGAAGAGAAAGGCATATGAAGTATGATGGAACAACAGGCCAGAAAAGGAGACAGAAGAGGAAGCTTTTGGAGGATGAAGAAGAATAATCCATCCTATAGTGCAGGAATGTACTGAGAAACTTTGATAGCCATTTCCCGTAAATTAGAATTTTTCGAACATAAGGAACATTTTCTCAAAATCCACTCAAGCTAGAGAGATGAAATTTTTATACAGCACTCTTAGTGGTCAAACTTACATTGTAACACAGCCATTTGGCAATATGTTCAGTAGTTTCATTTCAGTTTAATTATAAAGCAATTATTTGTAAAAAAATTTGGGTCATTAATAAAAAAAGTAATTGGAAGGAAACTAGAAAAGATTCTCCAAAATCCCTCTGTCATAACTGCAATACTAAACCACTCTATATGTAAAAAAAAAAATTCAAATTTTTCTATTTGGTAATTTATTCATAAATGTTCCTCAAACTTAGTGATTTTAACATGGGCAGCATAGGCACCTCCGGCTCCCCTTAAGAACGGTGATTTTGATGTCGAAGACCGGCACAGTGGTGGAAGACAGAATGTTTTCGTAGCTACTGAAACAGACTAAGACAGTCACACGACATCATTATTGAAAGCAATTGATGCGTTCGAGCCCAGCACAGAAACACAAACGGCCACAGTACAGCGATAGACACATAAAGGTAATTTTGCAGCAGGTCAGTGCTCAACCCTATGTCGCAAAACCAGTCAAAATATACAAGGAAACGTTGAAACGAGAAATCCTATCCCTCCCGCCGTACTCTCCACACATTGTTCTCTCTGACTACCACCTTTTTCGATTAGTGGCATACAGTCTGGCTGACCAGCACTTCCGATCATATGAACGAGTGCAAAATTGAATCGATTCATCGATTCACGGATCCCCACAAAAGAGGCCCAGTTCTTCCGCCACGGAATTTGTACGATATCCGAAAGATGGGAGAATGTAGTGGCCAGCGATGGGAAATATTATAAATCAATTTTTTTGTAAGTTTTTCACAATAAAGTCACAAACTTCGAGAAAAAACAGCAGAAGCAAAGTTGTAGACCCAGAAGAACAACGTAAGTTAATGCAGGTGAGTAGGAAAATCAAACCCGTATTGTTTGAAGCACTAATAGCGTCCTGATTGACACAGTCATGTCATTTGGATATCTGGGTGTAACATTGCAAAGTTATACGAAATGGAATGAGCATTTGAGGATTACGGTAGGCAAGGCAAATGGTTTGACTTCATTTTGTCGGGAGGATTTTGGGAAAGTGTAGTTCATCTGTAAAAGACACCACATACAGGATACCGGTGTGACCTATTCTCGAGTACTGCTCGTGTGTTCTGGGTCAGCACTAGGTCAGATAAAAGGAAGACATCAAAGCAGTCAGAGGCAGGCTGCTAAATTTCTTATAGGTAAAATACAGGGAGCGAAAGGCTATTTACAATTTGTACAGAAACCAGATGGCAGTTATAAGAGTCGAGGGACATGAAAGGGAGGTAGCGGTTGGGAAGGGAGTGAGACAGGGTTGGAGCCTGTCCCCGATGTTATTCAGTCTGTATATTGAGCAAGCAGTAAAGGAAACAAAAGAAAAATTCGGAGTAGGTATTAAAGTCGACGGAGAAGGAATAAAAACGTTGAGGTTCGCCGATGACATTGTAATTCTGTCAGAGACAGCAAAGGACTTCGAAGAGCAGTTGAACGGAATGGACAGTGTCTTGAAAGGAGGGTATAAGATGAACATCAACAAAAGCAAAACGAGGATAATGGAATGTAGTCGAATTAAGTCGGGTGATGCTGAGGGAATTAGATTAGGAAATGAGACGCTTAAAATAGTAAAGGAGTTTTGCTATTTGGGGAGCAAAATAACTGATGATGGTCGAAGTAGAGAGGATATAAAATGTAGACTGGCAATGGCAAGGAAAGCGTTTCTGAAGAAGAGAAATTTGTTAACATCGAGTATTGATTTAAATGTCAGGAAGTCGTTTCTGAAAGTATTTGTATGGAGTGTAGCCATGTATGGAAGTGAAACATGGACGATAAATAGTTTGGACAAGAAGAGAATAGAAGCTTTCGAAATGTGGTGCTACAGAAGAATGCTGAAGATTAGATGGGTAGATCACATAACTAATGATGAAGTATTGAATAGAACTGGGGATAAGAGGAGTATGTGGCACAACTTGGCATGAAGAAGGGATCGGTTGGTAGGAAATATTATGAGGCATCAAGGGATCAAAAATTTAGCGTTGGAGTGCAGCGTGGAGGGTAAAAATCGTAGAGGGAGACCAAGAGATGAATACACTTAGCAGATTCAGAAGGATGTAGGTTGCAGTAAGTACTGGGAGATGAAGAAGCTTGCACAGGATAGAGTAGCATGGAGAGCTGCATCAAACCAGTCTCAGGACTGAAGACCACAACAACAACATCCCTACAAAGCGTTACACCCAGGTATTTGTTTGAGTTGGACGATTCCAATAGTGACTGACTGATATAGTCACAGGATACTACATTTTTTAGCTTTGTAAACTGCAATATTTTACTTTTCTGAACATTTGAAACAAGTTGCCAATCTCTGCAGCACTTTGGAATCTTATCAATAGCTGACTCAATATTTATGCAGCTTCCTTAAGGTAGTATGTCTTTACAGATAACTGCATCATCTGTAAAAAGCTCGAAGTTACTAATAATACTGTCCACAAGGTCATTAATATACAACGTGAAGAGCAAGGGTCCCGACACACTTCTCCAGGGACACCCGAATTGATTTCTACCTCTGACAATTACACTCTGTCTGAGGTAACGTGCATCTCCACGAGTCGTGCTCAGGTAACCCAGACTGAGCAGCTCTTGCCCGCTGAAGGCAAATGTCCTGCATTCGAGTCTCAGTCTGCCACCGGCACAGTTTTAATCTGCAAGTACGTTTCATAAAGTGTATTTCTTATCCAGTAACAAATTTTCACCTCTGCCATAATGCCTGCCAGTTTCAGAGGATTACTTTTCCAATCATCAGTCTACATCTACATCTACACGATTACTCTGCAATTCACATTTAAGTGCTTGGCAGAGGGTTGATTGAACCACAGTCATACTATCTCCCTACCACTCCCCTCCCGAACAGCGCGCGGGAAAAACGAACACCTAAACCTTTCTGTTCGAGCTCTGATTTCTCTTATTTTATTTTGATGATCATTCCTACCTATGTAGGTTGGGCTCAACAAAATATTTTCGCATTCGGAAGAGAAAGTTGGTGGCTGAAATTTCGTAAATAGATCTCGTCGAGACGAAGAACGTCTTTGCTTTAATGACTTCCATCCCAACTCGCGTATCGTATCTGCCACACTCTCTCCCCTATTACGTGATAATACAAAACGAGCTGCCCTTTTTTGCACCCTTTCGATGTCCTCCGTCAATCCCACCCGGTAAGGATCCCACACCGCGCAGCAATATTCCAACAGAGGACGAACGAGTGTAGTGTAAGCTGTCTCTTTAGTGGACTTGTTGCATCTTTCAAGTGTCCTGCCAATGAAACGCAACTTTCGGCTCGCCTTCCCCACAATATTATCTATGTGGTCTTTCCAACTGAAGTTGTTCGTAATTTTAACACCCAGGTACTTAGTTGAATTGACAGCCTCGATAATTGTACTATTTATCGAGTAATCGAATTCCAACGGATTTCTTTTGGAACTCGTGTGGATCACCTCACACTTTTCGTTATTTAGCGTCAGCTGCCACCTGCCACACCGTACAGCAATCTTTTCTAAATCGCTTTGCAACTGATACCGGCCTTCGGATGACCTTACTAGACGGTAAATTACAGCGTCATCTGCGAACAACCTAAGAGAACTGCTCAGATTGTCACCCAGGTCATTTATATAGATCAGGAACAGCAGAGGTCCCAGGACGCTTCCCTGGGGAACACCTGATATCACTTCAGTTTTACTCGACGATTTGCCGTCTATTACTACGAACTGCGACCTTCCTGACAGGAAATCACGAATCCACACAACAGAGATGATTCCCCATAGGCCCGCAGCTCGATTAGAAGTCGCTTGTGAGGAACGGTGTCAAAAACTTTCCGAAAATCTAGAAATACGGAATCTACTTGAGATCCCCTGTCGATAGCGGCCATTACTTCGTGCGAATAAAGAGCTAGCTGCGTTGCACAAGAACGATGTTTTCTGAAACCGTGCTGATTACGTATCAATAGATCGTTCCCTTCGAGGTGATTCATAATGTCTGAATACAGTATATGCTCCAAAACCCTACTGCAAACCGGCGTCATTCTAACTTGGGCAATTACAGCCATATGGCAAAGGAGAAGCTACCAAAGCTTTACTTGGGCTAGATCACCACAAAGCTTAAAATTAGGAGAGCTGGAGTACTGGTTATTCATCCTGTTTTACTGTCCCTGTTAATACCTACTGAGGAAACAAATATTGCACTAGACTAACGTCGAACGCTCTATCTACATCTACATCCATACTCCGCAAGCCACCTGACGGTGTGTGGCGGAGGGTACCTTGAGTACCTCTATCGGTTCGCCCTTCTATTCCAGTCTCGTATTATTCGTGGAAAGAAAGATTGTCGGTATGCCTCTGTGTGGGCTCTAATCTCTCTGATTTTATCCTCACGGTCTCTTCGCGAGATATACGTCGGAGGGAGCAATATACTGCTTGACTCCTCGGTGAAGGTATGTTCTGTAAACTTCAACAAAAGTCCATACCGAGCTACTGAACGTCTCTCCGGCAAATTCTTCCACTGGAGTTTATCTGTAATCTCCGTAACGCTTTTGTGCTTACTAAATGATCCTGTAATGAAGCGTGCTGCACTCCATTGGATCTTCTCTCTCTCTTCTATCAACCCCATCTGGTGCGGATCCCACACTGGTGAGCAATATTCAAGCAGTGGCGAACAAGTGTACTGCAACCTACTTCCTTTGTTTCTGGATTGCATTTCCTCAGGATTCTTCCAATGAATCTCAGTCTGGCATTCAATTTACTGGTGATCAACTTTATATGATCATTCCATTTTAAATCACTCCTAATGCGTACTCCCAGATAATTTATGGTATTAACTGCTTCCAGTTGCTGACCTGCTATTTTGTAGCTAAATGATAAGGGATCTATCTTTCTGTGTATTCGCAGCACATTACACTTGTCTACATTGAGATTCAATTGCCATTCCCTGCACATGTTTTGCAGTACTTCAGCTTGTTACAGATAATGTTATGAACTGTACGAGTACTAACTCGAATGTTATCAATTATCATTTCCACAGTCAGACGGAGGTCAGCACGAATAATGTTATCAATTCGACTCTCAAATAAGGGAGTTGAAACTGCAACTGGTCGGCCAGAACAGTGTTCGTCACATATTGTGTCGTGACCATTTTTGAACTGCTCTACCCACTTGTAAAAATTTGCACGACTCATATGACCTTCACCATAAACTTTAGACATTCTACAGTATATATTCACTGGTTTCTTGAATTCAACAAGTAAAAAATGAATAGCAGAAGGTTGTTCAACTAATGTGGTCGTTTCAAGAGGACTTGCGACCTTGAGCTTATAAACAAAACAATGTCGGTATATCAGTGATCAGGGCCCGTGCCAGTGATGCCAACTTAAGGCCATAAAAGTGCCAAAATTGCCCTACTAACAGTGTTTCCCCCAGACCAATTTGTCTGTTTAATTACTGAACGATCTTCGTATTACGACATTTCCAATGCACATATTGTGACATTTCTGAAGACCACTGGGAATACTGCAAACAATGATCGTCTGACACAGTTGCTCTGTTTGTCCTTGGGGAGGCAGCTGATACTGCTGACTAGAGATGGGCAATCTGAAACACATAACTGTTTCGAAACAAATGAAACAGTACAATGTATTGTTTCGATACGCTGTTTCGAAACAATGAAACAGTTTGTGTTTAGTAATCTAATAAACCTACACATTTTATCATCTTGAATGTCTACTGTATAAGTATGTCCATATAAACACAAATGAGGTGCGAGAGCGCTAATCATGTCGCAGAAAGTATGAAACTATCACTTAGGCGTCTTGGCAGTTTCGTATTTCCTGCAGCAAATGCGCTGCTTTCGTGTCGTGTGACTTTCATACTTTTCAATCGGCTGAGGACAGCCATAGCTGAAGACAGAAGAACCACCACGAACGGAACTGGAGGTGGGAGCAAACTGCAGAAACAACGGATATGCTACTGGGATTCCCACATTCCGTTAGTATGGGTAATATACTCATCCTGCTAATTGCCATGCACACACAGAGAATCGTTGTGGATAATAGGCACAGTGACTATAGACTCACAAATAACGCCAAATAATTCGAATAAATAACAAAATACAACAGAAAAATATTTTGTCTTTCAAGGTGTTTCGAAGCGTTACTATAAATTCACCATGCTTCCCAGCCCTTCCCGTTCACCAATACACTATCAGTGGTACGTCAAACAGATTGCTTGCAATTATACCTACATCAAATTCATGTATATGTCTAATAACTGTCGCTCTACGCCTTTTTTTATTCAAAATGTTGTAGGCTTCCTTGCGTTTCTTAATATGATTACTGTACATAAACAGAGAAGCATATGTTATAAAAAAAGTGTAACTTAACTGAATGATTTTCACATATTTATTACTTTGACTGTGAATAGTATGCATTGCTTTATTGTTTGGTTAGTGTTTATAAAGCAGATGTTGCGCCATTTCGGAATAGGACAGTAAGCTAGAAACGAAGCTTTATTTTCGGATATCTTAAGCTTCATGCTATTGCTTGTCAAAAAGATTTCGACACTCTTGAAAGTGTTTCGCGAAGTGGTATGTTGTGTTTGAGAATCTGTGCCGAGCCCGAATCTCGTCTGACACAGAGTGGAATGAAACATCACTGTTTCGATTCAATTAGTCCGTTCGAAGCACAGGTGGACTAAAACAGACTTATTTTGAAACAACGATACAGTTTCTGTGTCTGGCTCGAGATCGAATCTGATCCGTTTACCCGAGACAGGGACGGAATGAAACACCAGTGTCTCGAAACAGTGAACGACAGCCGTTCCGAAACACTGAAACACTTCCACGTATCGATACACTGTATCAAAACATAGAAACAGTGGCCCCCTTTACCCGAGACAGGGACAGAATGAAACACCAGTGTTTCGAGACAGTTAACCACAGCCGTTCCGAAACACTGAAACACTTCCACGTATCGATACACTGTATCAAAACATAGAAACAGTGGCCCCCTTTACCCGAGACAGGGACAGAATGAAACACCAGTGTTTCGAGACAGTTAACCACAGCCATTCCGAAACACTGAAACACTCCCACGTATCGATACACTGTATCAAAACATAGAAACAGTGGCCCCCTTTACCCGAGACAGGGACGGAATGAAACACCAGTGTTTCGAGACAGTTAACCACAGCCGTTCCGAAACACTGAAACACTTCCACGTATCGATACACTGTATCAAAACATAGAAACAGTGGCCCCCTTTACCCGAGACAGGGACAGAATGAAACATTAGTGTTCCAAGACAGTGTACCACAGCCGTTCCGAAACACTGAAACACTTCCACGTATCGATACACTGTATCGAAACATAGAAACAGTGGCCAAGTCTACTGCTGACCAGACTGATGCCACGTTCCTTAGTTGGAACACAGTATCTCGACTTAACGGAGGAAAATGTTCAGCATAAAACTAACTTTGGGTTGCAAGTGTACAGAATTTGGCTGAATGAAATTAGGGAATTTTCCCATAAACATTCGAGTGTAAAATTTCTGTATCCTCGTCATCTATAAATGAGCAAGCAACGTCTACACCTAATGTTAATGTGACCACTAGTGATGGGGGAGCTCGCGAATGAGTCGTTCAAATGAACGCTTCGCTCCAGTGAAGTGTGAACTAACCACTCAATTTCAGTGAACTGGTACTTCGAACTCTTCACAGATAACACACTCCATACTTTTTTCTAGTTCACTCACTCTCTTCCCCTCTCCCTCATCCCATCACATCGGCGCTACGTCACTCATTCTCCCTTCACTTCAGGTCCCCCTCTACTGCCTGTCATTGAATCGCGCGGCGTTTGTGGGAAACGATTGGTTTGCCAGGGGTTGTTGCGGTGAGGGGTGAGGGGCGAGGGGAAGGCAGCGTCAGCTGCTTCCTGCAGTGCTGACATCATTACCCGTGACTATTTGTGCAGTTCGGCTATACTTCGCGTCTACGGGTAGCCTACCGTTGGCAGCGCTTGCGGACAAATGAATAATACAGATACAAATGAAGAGGCTGGCTGTGTGAGCACGCACAGCCAACATGAAAGTAAAAAGTTTGTTAATAACACTGAAAGAGGGATTTTACCTGAAATCGTTCCAATGACTACAGGTGACAGTTTAAACTGTTTTGAATCTGGAGGGTTATTATTCTCAACAAAAATAAAAACTACAGGAAAACTTCTGAATAATTACTTAACGTAGATATATAGACTTTGTGACAGTGGTAAACATACACATTCTATTTTGGATTAAATTTTAAAAGGAACATAAAATTGGAATGCATTTCGTTGGTAGTCCCAGTTTTCAGTCCATGAATACAACAAATAATGTTTCACTTGGCAGATAAAGACTTTTTTGGGCGCTTCATGAGAAAATGTCGAGCAAGATTAAATGTAGTACCTTCTTTACGTGACAGGCTCCTCTGTTTATCTTTCCTCTGTCCCCTTCGACCATGCTCTATTTAAGTTAGCTCAGACGCTGTAAGAGCGTAAAACGTTGCGTGCACGTTACTGCATAGTTTGGCCATCTGTTGGTAAAATTATGAAGTATTACGAAGCTTTATTGTACGAGCGAGGCGAAGCGAGCGTAGCCGCGGCTGAGCGGCGAACTGGGCAACTTCGCCAGGCTTCCGTACTTCATGAATGAACTACTTCATTTGAACGCTTCACGGCAAAGAGTGAAATGAATGAAGTAGTTCACGGGAATGAACGAGTTCGACCCATCTCTAGTGACCACCGCCTGCGTTTGACGTCACTGTGCAATAATCGCTCACAGACAGAAGGTGGCAGCAATAGCAGCGGAAGGTGTGTAAAGCGTTTCTCAGGGGCGCAGAAAACAGTGCAGTCATCGTCGTAATGTGGAAACGGAGTGATTTATCTGACATCCAAAAGGACCTGATATTTGGATGTCCGGCCGAGGCTGAAAGTATTTTCGAAATGCCTAAGCTTGTAAACTGTTTACATACCACTGAAGTTACCGTATTTACTCGAATCTAAGCCGCACTTTTTTTTCCGGTTTTTGTAATCCAAAAAACCGCTGCGGCTTAGAATCGAGTGCAAAGTAAGTGGAAGTTCTGAAAAATGTTGGTAGGTGCCGCCACAATTAAGTTCTGCCGTCGAATATATGTAGCGCTACACAAAGATAAAAACTGGCGCCAAAACCTCTGCGTCAGTAAATAAATTTAAAAAAAAAGTGGAAGATGAGCTTTTTTCTCCGCTCCGAGTTTCGACAACTGCATTTTCATACATTATCCAATGAAGTAAATACAAATTCCGTATTGTTCATCTTCGAATGTCGCAGCATTTCAATGTACTACGAAAATCCGACTGGCAAGACTGTTTGGGATGTTTGTCAGACCTCTACGTTCTGACTTTTTTCCTACCTGTGAGAAGAGATGGTTGCTAATAGGAACTTTTATGTATTGTGAAACACATGCACTATTCTCTTCACCATAAGAATAATACGAATATAAACATTTTGCCATGTATTGTTTCGTGTTTGCTGCTATCTCATTTAAATCCTGTCTGCCTAATAAACTACGAAACTCGAGTGAAAGAACAGCAAACGCGGAAGAATATACATATTATGTCATGTTTATATTCATATTATTCTTATGCCTAATAGTGATACAGTCAGAAATGAAGCACGGCAATTGACTAGATTTTGAAATCTAAGATGACTCTAATTTCTGTGCAGAATATAATCTACTAAAGAGGCGTCTGCAAAGATTTTTAAACGGAGAAAAATTTTCGCTAAATTCTCGTTCAGAACATCTTCTATCATACGCAGTCTATTATTTGGTTCTTGTTGATCATTATCGAAGAAAGCAGCAGTGTAAGTAACAACAAACAACAGTCTCTTGCCATTGTTTCGCTAATGAGACGATCCTCTCTTTTGTTTTTTAATTGTAAGCGGCGGTAGCATGCACAAAAGCAAGCCATGCCGCGAGTGGCGACAGGTCGTAAACACACATTATCAAAATGCGACAAACAATACATGACACAGTACAGTAACGCATTTTCAGCTTAGAGTGACGTAAACACCTAAAACAAAGAGAACGACACTTATCAGATCAAAGAAAAATAACCAATCAACTCAAACCATATGAAGCACGTGAAAAAGGAAGGGTACCCGTATAAATACGGACGGAGCGCCTGACGCATGGCAATGGCTACCTGGTAAAGCTTAACTGCTAAGCTTACGACTCGAACCAAACTACTGTAGCTGTATCGTCATTCATTCGACATAAATTATGTCTCATATTACAATGGACGAAACTTTGTTTCGATTTGGAGGTGCGGCCTAAAACTTTTCTCTCCCCTTCAAATTTAGAATCTCAAATTTCAGTTGCGGATTAGATTCGGGAATTTTTTTTTTTTTTCCTCGATTTCGAGTCTCATTTTTCAGGTGCGGCTTAGATTCGAGTAAGTATGGTAAAGTATACTTCGCGTGCCAAAATGGCGCTACCCAAAACCGCCACTGAGGCAAGTGTACTGCACCGCAGGCCACAGGTGACGGGGGTGAATTACGGCCTCAGAGATGCGTACAGGTGAAAAGACGTGCAACTGACCACCGAGGTGACCCCAAGGGCTACCGACAGTGCCTCCTAAACAACTGTTCAGTGAACACTGCTGCATATGAGCCTCCGCAACAGGTGCCTTGCTAACGGAGCCATGGTGACTGCTGTTCACCAGCGACAAAGGCTGGAATTTGCGTGCTAATAGCGCAACTCGACGCTCACTTAGTGGCAACAGGTGACTTTTTCTATGCTACACACATCAAAAAAATTTTTACATCACCTCGGTTCTGAGAGTTTCGGAACCTGTACAGAAAACTGGAATAGAGATCAACATCAGGGTGTATACGTGGACAAGGAAAAAAAAATTCGCGGATTTTTCCCGGATTTCCAGGTTAAAAATACACTTTGTCCCAGATAAAATACACTTTTTCCGTGTTAAGTAACAGTATAATTTTCCTTTCAATGCTTGTTGTTTTATACGACGACGTAGAATTTCCCGGCACTTTAGAAAACGAAACTCAAGGGAAAAAACACGTTTGTGAAAGATTTTTGATGTGCAGCAACATATACACTGCCTACTTTCGTATTACAAAAGTATAAATTCGAATTCCACCAAACACAGCATGTTACTTTCCGAAGAATTGAAATCGAGATTGCGATGCGCTTTTGTAAGCCAGTCGTAGCTCGTGTCAAGCTCGGCTAACCCCGCGCGGCAAAAGACGAGATATGCAAGACAGTACACATTTCATCAATCCTTAAGTCCTAGCATTTTTTTCTCTCTAACCTTGCCACGGCTTTATATGGCGCACTTACCTTTCTGTGAAACAATCTATTACCTCATCAAAGTTCGTCAATCGTTTTCCTACATGAAATATCGAAAGATCGTTGTCTGCTGTTAATACAAGTAGTACCCAAGACTGATGTGGTTTCTCGATCTGATTACGTGTATTTTGTCACCGTGTGCTAGATAAAACGAAACAGGCCTGGCTAATATTGCAGCAATTGTTACACACACCAAATAAACGAGACTGTTTTGGCACAAATGGTCATTTTTATAACACGACAGAATATAATTCACGAAGTACCAATATCAAATGCCTATTAGGCCTACTACAAGCAAAAAGTTTTATGTTAGGAAATAGTTTCAAATTTCATTCATACACTCTAGCTTCTGAAGCATGAGATTGGAAAGTAGTTGTATGAAATTTACATAAAAATTGGAATCGTCATATTCTTCCGTAATCTGTGAGAGTCTCCGTTTCTTCTCCTTCCTCGTTCTAACAAACAATCTTGTCATCACTAATTCTGTAACTATTCCTGCCAGTGTCAAAATTTATTCTCTGGTTAACTTCACTAATCCTGCCACAATCACCGGTTTAGTTATCCCGCATTTGTTCTCCGATTAGGCGTTATTACGCGTTCATACAACGCGTTTTCCGCGCTACTCCCAGAATAGAACTTTAACGGCTGCTAGCCGGTGACTGTATAACTGGCCCTTAGTAGTGTAGCGGTCTGGCCAAAAATGTTTAGTTAAAATTTTATTTTCTTGGATACACGGAGAAGACAATACGTAATCTTAGTTGCCTGTTATTCCTTTTAGTCGTTTATTTCCACTCTGGTTGTCTTAATCTATGGAATTCGCTAGTAATTATAACAACGCTAATCATTTGCAAACCCAGTCAACCACATAAACAGCGATTGTCATTCACCCTTTCAACTTTACTCGCTCAGCTTGCATCGACCTGTCCCATTTTGTCTACAGGAAAGTTTATTTCTAGATGCGACGAATGCTAGGCACTTTGTGAAACAAGGTCTTTTTCCTCAATAATATGAATTTGGCGACTCCCTCCCCTCCCTGAAACTGCCCCCGGGGGCAGATACCCCGCTTTAGCCCCGCCTGTTGCGCATACGTGAATCTGTAGCTTAGGTGCACCAGCAAAAGTTTTCCAGATAGCATCTGTCTTCGTGCTGCAATTCCTTGTACAGCTAACTGCCACACTTCTGTAGCCAGAAGCGGGAGAAGGTACTACTCTTACGCGACTCAACTGCACATGCGCATAAGCTCGCTCCCAACCGCTCAAACGAATCTATTGTAAACAGTTGTGACGTCACGCTCATCGGAGGCGATTTGTTGTAATGAAACACTGCATACTCTTCCTAAAGGCTTTGACACATTTTGCTGTTGGCAGACACTTGTATGAGCACTGTGTTTTGTTCTTGTATATGGTGCATTTCCTTTGCAACTTCAGTTTTATTTTCGTTTTTTTCTCTCGTTTGTGTTTTATTGCTGCAGTATTATTCTGCATTAGCGAGATACAGTAATATTCTTTGTTAGAGTATTGGTTCTTACTAGTCAAAGTTATAAAAATGTAACTAAAAACTAAAACGACGAAAAATTCCCTGAATTCTAAAAAATTACCGGGTATTTCCCGGTTTTCTCCCGGATGGAAAAATTCCCGGGTTTTTCCCGGATCTCCCGGTTGTCTTAAGTCGTATACACCCTGAACATAGACATAATTTCCGACCTTTTTGTTGCTCACGAAAACCACACATTGCAAGTTGTACCACCATAGAGCGAGACCTTCAGAGGTGGTGGTCCAGATTACTGCACACACCGGTACCTCTAATACCCAGCAGCACATCCTCTTGTGTCGATGCATGCCTGTATTCTTCGTGGCATACTATCCACAAGTTCATCATGGAATTCTTTTAGATAAGCTAAATCATTATGGTTTGAGTGGGGCAGTGTACAAATGGTTTAATTCATACTTAACTGGAAGAATGCAGAAAGTTGAAATAAGTGGTTCACGTAATGTTAAAACAACAGATGATTCCTCAAACTGGGGGGCTATCAAGTACAGTATCCCACAGGATTCGGTCTTAGGTCCTTTACTGTTCTTGATATACATATATGACTTACCATTCCACATTGATGAAGATGCAAAGTTAGTTCTTTTTGCTGATGATACAAGTATAGTAATAACACCCAAATCCCAAGAACTAAGTGATGCAATTGTAAATGATGTTTTTCACAAAATTATTAAGTGGTTCTCAGCAAACGGACACTCATTAAATTTTGATAAAACACAGTATATACAGTTCCGTACAGTAAATGGCACAACTCCAGTAATAAATATAGACTTTGAACAGAAGTCTGTAGCTAAGGTAGAATTTTCTAAATTTTTAGGTGTGTCCACTGATGAGAGGTTAAACTGGAAGCAACACATTGATGGTCTGCTGAAACGTCTGAGTTCAGCTACGTATGCTATTAGGGTTATTGCAAATTTTAGTGATAAGAATCTCAGTAAATTAGCTTACTATGCCTACTTTCATTCACTGCTTTCGTATGGCATCATATTCTGGGGTAATTCATCGTTGAGTAGAAAAGTATTCGTTGCTCAAAAATGTGTAATCAGAATAATTGCTGGAGCCCACCCACGGTCATCCTGCAGACATCTATTTAAGGATCTAGGGATCCTCACAGTAACCTCACAGTATATATATTCACTTATGAAATTTGTTGTTAATAATTCAACCCAGTTCAAAAGTAATAGCAGTGTGCATAGCTATAACACCAGCAGAAAGGATGATCTTCACTATGCAGGGTTAAATGTGACTTTGGCACAGAAAGAGGTAAATTGTGCTGCCACAAAAGTCTTTGGTCACCTACCAAACAGCATCAAAAGCCTGACAGATAGCCAACTAACATTTAAAAATAAATTAAAAGAATTTCTAGATGACAACTCCTTCTACTCATTGGCTGAATTTTTAGATATAAATTAAGGGAAAAAAACAACAACAACTTAAACATTAGTGACATGTCATATTTTGTGTAATGTAATATCTTGTACAGACATCTTTTATTAACCGACACGTTCCACATCATTACGAAGTGTCGTATTCATGATCTATGGAACAAGTATTAATCTAATCTAATCATCGAGGCACTGTCAGTTTAGATTGACCCACACCTCAACAGCAATTCGGCACAGATCCTGCAGACTGGTCGGTGTGTCACGTCGTCCGTAAACGGCCCTTTCCAATCTATCCCAGGCACATTCGATAGGGTTCACGCCTCGAGAACGCGCTGGCCACTCTAGTCGAACGATGTCGTTATCCTGAAGGAAGTCATTCACAAGATGAGCACAATAAGGGATCGAATAGTCGTCCACGAAGACGAATGCCCCGCCAATGTGCTGCCGATACGGTTGCACTATCAGTCAGTGGATGGCATTCGGGTACCGTACAGCCATTACGGCGCCTTCCGTGACCATCAGCGTCGTACAACGGCCCCACATAATGCCACCCCAAAACAGAAGGGAACCTCCATCTAGCTGCACTCGCTGGCCAGTGTGTCTGAGGCATTTGGCATAACCTGGTTGCCTGCAAACACGTCTCCGACGATTGTCTGGTCGAAAGCATATTCCACGCTCGTCGGTGAAGAGAACGTGATGCAAATCCTGAACGGTCCATTTGGCACGATGTGGGGCCCATCTGTACCGCGCTGCGATGTGTCGTGCTCGCAAAGATGGAGCCCGCCGTGGACATCGGGAGTGAAGTTTCGCATCGTGCAGCCTATCGCGCACAGTTTGAGTTGTAACATGACGCCCTGTGGCTGCACGAAAAGCATTACTCGACACGGTGGCGTTGCCGTCAGGATTCCTTCGAGCCATCGTCTGTAGGTAGCGGTCATCCTCTGCAGTAGTAAATATCGGATGACCTGAGCGAGCACGTAATCGACAGTTCCTCCCTCTCTCTGTATCTCTTCCGTGGCCGAACAACATCGCTTCGGTTCACTCCGAGACGTGTGGACACTTCCCTTGCTGAGATCCCTTCCGGGCACAAAGTAACAATGCGGATACAATCCAACCACGGTATTGACCATCTAGGCGCAGTTGAACTACTACAGACAACACGAGCCGTGTACCTCCTTCCTGGTGGAATGACTGGAACTGATCGGCTGTCGGACACCCCCCTCCCGTCTAATAAGACGCTGCTCGTGCACGGTTGTTTACATCTTTGGGCGGGTTTAGTGCCATCTCTGAACAGTCAAAGGGACTGTGTCTGTAATACAATATACACAGTCAACATCTATCTTCAGGAGTTCTCGGAGCTGGGGTGATACAAAACAATGTGTGTGTGTGTGTGTGTGTGTGTGTGTGTGTGTGTGTGAAACAGATGACCGTTGGTGTGTACGGTGTACGGCGTGACATGTCTGAAAGCAAACAAGGAAGGAGTGCTATGGTCCGAGGAATGTTTTTGTGGCAACCGCTGGTTAATCTTGTCATTCTGGAAGGAACAACAGATTAATTTAGGTATGCATCCCGCCAGTTTGTTTTCCCTTAGCACGATGGCATCATTTACCCAGGGTACGTGTGTGGTTCGAAGACCACCAGCAGGAGTTTATCGTGCTCTCCTGGTCACCAGACTCCGCGGTTTCAATCCAATCGAGAATCTGTGGGACCAGTTCGACTGGGGTGTTCACGCCACCGATCTTCTACATAGAAACCTAACGCAGCTGACCACAGCACTGGAGTTGACATGGCACCACCATCCCTGTGAGTACCTTCCACAGCCTCACTGGCTCCCTTCCTGGACGTCTCAAAGCAGTCTGCACTGCAAAAGCTGGTCATTCAGCTTTCAGATAGTCGACCGCATTAATGTGACTGGTGAGTTGTTTTCTCCACTCGTAAATCATTTCAATGTAATGAATTGCACGTAAATGGGCAGACACACCAATTATTGTACGATTACACAACCACAGAGCAATTACTGGAAGCCATCACATTCATAAAATGTCTAGGGGCAATTTAAAGTGGAACGACCTCATAAAACTAATTCAGGGCTTAACAACTGGCCGGTTTTGAGCGCGAGTACTCGCGTCTGCTCAGGCAGGTGCTCGCGAGCAGGTGCAAGGTCGCGGAATAGGGAGGGAGGGGAAATGCGCGCGCACGTTTGAATAGGGCCGCAGCGTGCCTATTGAATTCGCGCCGACTGTGTAACCTTTAAAGTACTACGATCAGCTCTTAACAGTCACTTCGCTGGTTAAGAATCATGTGAAGTCGCCGTTGTGTAACCCCAACCATGCTTTCGCAGTTCAACCCCCACTGGGAGGAATTGTATCTGTTTACTGAAAAAGATGGTGTTGCAAAATGTTTAGTATGTCACAAAACGCTGAATTCTTTCACGAAATTTAATTTGCAGCGACATTATATGTCGTACCACGCGAAAGACTACGGACGTGGAAAATGTGATTGACCAGATCGTGTACAGGAAGTTATTAAACTTAAAAGGAAGCTATCCGAAGATGATCTGGACGACGAAGAAAAATCAACTGAGGCAGCTCTCAGAGTGAGCTACGAAATTGCTTTGTTTTTAGCAAAATCCCTGCGCCCCTTCACTGATGGCGATTTAATAAAAGAATGTGTGGTAGTTGCAGCGGAACATTTGTTCAAAAATGGTTCAAATGGCTCTGAGCACTATGGGACTCAACTGCTGAGGTCATTAGTCCCCTAGAACTTAGAACTAGTTAAACCTAACTAACCTAAGGACATCACAAACATCCATGCCCGAGGCAGGATTCGAACCTGCGACCATAGAAGTCTTGCGGTTCCAGACTGCAGTGGAACATTTGTGTCCATTTCAAGTTGAACAGTTTCGGATTGTGCCATTATCTAACATGACCATTATGCGTCGCATACAGGACATAGCAGACGACGTCCAGATCCAGCTTCCAAATATCTATAAAGATTTTATGGCGTATTGTCTAGCTCTGGACGAAAGTGTTGATATCACTGGAACAGCGCAGCTTGCCATATTTGTTAGAGGTGTTAATAGAGATCTTCAGGTGAGGGAGGAGCTACTCGATGTAGTAGCCATGATGAACACTACAACTTGAGGTGATATTTTGAGTAGTGTTGAAGAAAGTGTTGAAAATATAGGATTGTCGTGGAATTCTTTAGTTTCAGTGTCTACAGATAGTAGAGGCATACACTAAGCTAATAAAATTATGTGGCATGTGTACATTCTCCTTTATTTGTTTCATTTGTCGCAGTATAATTCGTGAGTGATTGACTGGCGGCAGCTGTTGTGTGCCCCACGTGACTCTCCCCACTCTCCGCTCTGGTCCGGTAGTGGGGGTAGCGTGCTCGCGCATTGCTGCTCACAGCTTCCTCCGCGAGCACGTATGTTGTGAAGCCCTGAACTAATTGCAAGTACGGCAGATACCGGATTCAGTTTCACTGGAAGAATGCTTGAGAAGTGTAGTCCACTCACGTAAATGGTAGCTTACAAGACCCTCGTTCAACAAGTACCCGAACACTGCTCAGCAGTTTGGGACCCTTACTAGATAGGATCGATAGAGGGAATGGAGGACATTCAAAGAAGGGCAGCACAATTTGTCACTTGCCACTTACAAGGGAACCTCCCCATCGCACCCCCCTCAGATTTAGTTGTAAGTTCGCACAGTGGATAGGCCTTGAAAAACTGAACACAGATCATTCGAGAAAACAGGAAGAACTTGTGTGGAACTATGAAAAAATAAGCAAAATATACAAACTGAGTAGTCCATGTGCAAGATAGTCAACATCAAGGATAATGTGAGGCAAGGAGTGCCGTGGTACCGTGGTTAGCGTGAGCAGCTACGGAATGAGATGTCCTCGGTTCAAGTCTTCCCTCGAGTGAAAAGCTCACTTTCTTTATTTTCGCAAAGTTATGATCTGTCCGTTCGTTCATTGACGTCTCTGTTCACTGTAATAAGTTTAGTGTCTGTGTTTTGCGAGCGCACCGCAAAACCGTGCGATTGGTAGACGAAAGGACGTGCCTCTCCAATGGGAACCGAAAACATTTGGTCGCAAGGTCATACCTCAACTGATTCCTCCACAGGAAAACACGTCTGATACATTCTATATGACACTGGTGACAGCATGTGCATCACGTAACAGAAATATGCTGTCGACCCACCTAACTTGTACACTGGACGAATGGGTAAAAAGATTCTTCTACCTTGCCCGATTTAGGTTTGCATGTGGATGTGATAATCACTCCCAAAAAGGTGATGAAAACATAAGAGTTTGTCACATAAACTGCAACAAATGAATGAAACAGTTTCACAGTCGCACAGTTTTCCCTGTGCTCTGTCAAAACATATGTTTTTAACGTTTTCAAATTTTTCCGTGTGTAGACCGTCAAATCCTGCATATGTCCTAGCAAATCTGAACATGTCCTGGAATTTTGGAGAGCGAAGTTGAGTGCGAGTGCCTGAACTTTGATAAAATTGTCTGAAAATAAAAAATTAAACTTTTCGCTCGAGGGAAGACTTGAACCAAGGACCTCTCGTTCCGCAACTGCTTACGCTAACCACGGGACCACGGCGCTCCTGATCCCAGACTATCCTTGATGTTGCACATCTTGCGCACGGACTACTCAGTTTGTATATTTTGCTTATTTTTTCACAGTTGCACACAACTTCTTCCTGTTTTCCCGACTGATCTGTGTTCAGTTTTTCAAGTCCTATCCACCGTGCCAACTTATAACTAAATCTGAGGGGTGTGCGATGGGGAGGTTCCCTTGTTAGTACGTCTGAAAATGTCACTGAGATGCTCAGCCAACTGCAGTGGCAGGCACTGCGAAGTCACACGAAGGACTAGCAACAACTGTCCCTCCTGCACACTGTTCACACCTGGAACAGGAAGGGGTTGAAGTGGCAGTCGGTACACAAAGTACCCGGTGGATTATTGATGTAGATGTTGAACAGGCTTAAGGGAATAGATTTACTGCCATCCTATTGGTTCACAACTAGTTTTATGACTTTGAAATCACACCGTCAGGTAACAAACAACTAACCTAAATAAGATGCAATACACCTCGTCTTATAAACTATATACCCTAGATTACAGGACAAAATTTTAATTACATTGTAAACAACAAAAGAAGGATCACAAACTTTCTTGGACACATAAGCTGCCTCTCAATAAAACAGAGATGTCCCATACCCTAATAGTGACTTCAGCAACTATCAAAAACTTTTCAATTTTAATTTACATTTTACTGGCATTGCACCACATCTCAAACCCAGAAGTATTGCCCAAATTCAATCCTAGTAGCACAGGAAAGAGGAGTGAAACAAATATTAATGTCAGTGGTCAGAATGAGATTTTCACTCTGCAGCAGAGTGTGCGCTGATATGACACTTCCCGGAAGATTAAAACTGTGGTCCGGACCGAGACTCGAACTCGGGACCTTTGCCTTTCGCAGGCAAGTGCTCTACAAACTGAGCTACCCAAGGACGACTCACGCCCCTTTCTCATAGCTTTACTCCTGCCAGTACCTCGTCTCCTACCTTCCAAACTTTACAGAAGCTCTACTGCGAACCTGCTGAACTAGCACTCCTGAAAGAAAGGATATTGCAGAGACACGGGTTAGCCACAGCCTGGGGGGATGTTTCCAGAATGAGATTTTCACTCTGCAGCGGAGTGTGCGCTGATATGAAACTTCCTGGCAGATTAAAACTGTGTGCCAGACCGAGACTCGAACTCGGGACCTTTGCCTTTCGCGGGCAAGTGCTCCACCATCTGAGCTACCGAAGCACGACTCACGCCCGGTACTCACAGCTTTACTTCTGCCAGTATCTCGTCTCGTACCTTCCAAACTTTACAGAAGCTCTCTCGGTCGGGCACACAGTTTTAATCTGCCAGGAAGTTTCATATCAGTACACACTCTGCTGCAGAGTGAAAATCTCATTCTGGAAACATCCCCCAGGCTGTGGCTAAGCCATGTCTCCGTAACATCCTTTTTTCAGGAGTGCTAGTTCTGCATGGTTCGCATGAGAGCTTCTGTAAAGTTTGGAAGGTAGGAGACGAGGTACTGGGAGACCAGGTACTGGCAGAAGTAAGGCTGTGAGGACGGGGCACAAGCCGTGGTTGGGTAGCTTAGTTGGGAGAGCAAGTGCCCGTGAAAGGCAAAGGTACCGAGTTCGAGTCTCGGTCCGGCACACAGTTTTAATCTTTCAGGAAGTTTCAATGTCAGTGGTGTTCAGAAACAACAGAAATCATTGAAACGGAACACAGCTCTGGAGCCCAATGGAATCGCTGCCACATTCTATACTGAATTTGCACCTGCGTTAGCCCCTCTTTTAACTATAGCCTATCGTAGATCCCTCAAACAAAAAACTGTGCCCATTTCTAGGAAAAAATGTACAGATCACCTGTCAACAAGAAGGGAAGTAGAAGTGATACACAAAATACCATTCAATTTGATGTGGTATCTTGAACACAATGGGCTCCTCAACACCAACTAGCACAGAATCCAAAAACATCGATCATTTGAACCCCAGCTCAGACTTTTCTCACACGACATACTGAAACCTTCGGATTGAGGCAGTCAGGTTGATGCTGTATTACTTGATTTCTGAAGAGCATTTGACTCAGTACCACACCTACACTTATTGTCAAAAGTACAACAATATGGGGTATCAAGCGAAATTTGTGACTGGACAGAGGACTTTTTGGAAGGGAGGACACAGTATGTTATATTGGATGGAGAGTCACAGTCAGATGTAGGAGTAACTTTGGGTGTGCCCCAGGGAAGTACATTGGGACCCTAGTTGCTCTTTTCATATTAATGAGCTTGCAGATAATATTAATAATAATCTCACATTTTTCACAGATGATGCTGTTATCTACAATGAAGTACAGTCTGAAAGAAGCTGCATAAATATTCAGTCAGATCTTGATAAGATTTCAAAATGGTGCAAATATTGACAACTTGCTTTAAATGTTCGAAAACATAAAACTGTGCACTTCACAAAATGAAAAGACGTATCCTATGCCTACAATACCAGTGAGTGATACCTGGAATCAGTCAACTCATACAAATATCTGGGTGTAACACTCTGTTGGGACGTCAAATGGAATGATGACATAGGCCCAGTTGTGGGTAAAGCAGGTAGTACATTTCGGTTTATTGGTAGAACACTGGGGAAGCTCACTCAGTCTACAAAGGTGAATGCTTGTAAGCACTCATCTGACCAGTTCTAGAATATTGCTCAAGTGTGTGGGACCCATACCAGGTAGCACTAACAGGGGATATTGAACGTATACAGAGAAGGAGGTGCGAATTGTCACTGGTTTGTTAAGATTAGAATTATTACAACAGGCACAGAGACATTCAAACAATCGTTTTTCCCATGCTCCATACATATACAAGGCTATTACAAATGATTGAAGCGATTTCATAAATTCACTGTAGCTCCATTCATTGACATATGGTCACGACACACTACAGATACGTAGAAAAACTCATAAAGTTTTGTTCGGCTGAAGCCGCACTTCAGGTTTCTGCCGCCAGAGCGCTCGAGAGCGCAGTGAGACAAAATGGCGACAGAAGCCGAGAAAGCGTATGTCGTGCTTGAAATGCACTCACATCAGTCAGTCATAACAGTGCAACGACACTTCAGGACGAACTTCAGCAAAGATCCACCAACTGCTAACTCCATTTGGCGATGGTATGCTCAGTTTAAAGCTTCTGGATGCCTCTGTAAGGGGAAATCAACGGGTCGGCCTGCAGTGAGCGAAGAAACGGTTGAACGCGTGCGGGCAAGTTTCACGCATAGCCCGCGGAAGTCGACGAATAAAGCAAGCAGGGAGCTAAACGTAACACAGCCGACGGTTTGGAAAATCTTACGGAAAAGGCTAAAGCTGAAGCCTTACCGTTTACAATTGCTACAAGCCCTGACACCCGATGACAAAGTCAAACGCTTTGAATTTTCGGCGCGGTTGCAACAGCTCATGGAAGAGGATGCGTTCAGTGCGAAACTTGTTTTCAGTGATAAAGCAACATTTTTTCTTAATGGTGAAGTGAACAGACACAATGTGCGAATCTGGGCGGTAGAGAATCCTCACGCATTCGTGCAGCAAATTCGCAATTCACCAAAAGTTAACGTGTTTTGTGCAATCTCACGGTTTAAAGTTTACGGCCCCCTTTTCTTCTGCGAAAAAAAACGTTAATGGACACGTGTATCTGGACATGCTGGAAAATTGGCTCGTGCCACAACTGGAGACCGACAGCGCCGACTCCATCTTTCAACAGGATGGTGCTCCACCGCACTTCCATCACGATGTTCGGCATTTCTTAAACAGGAGATTGGAAAACCGATGTATCGGTCGTGGTGGAGATCACGATGAGCAATTCGTGTCATGGCCTCCACGCTCTCCCGACTTAACCCCATGCGACTTCTTTCTGTGGGGTTTTGTGAAAGATTCAGTGTTTAAACCTCCTCTACCGAGAAACGTGCCAGAACTGCGAGCTCGCATCAACGATGCTTTCGAACTCATTGATGGGGACATGCTGCGCCGAGTGTGGGAGGAACTTGATTATCGGCTTGATGTCTGCCGAATCACTAAAGGGGCACATATCGAACATTTGTGAATGCCTAAAAAAACTTTTTGAGTTTTTGTATGTGTGTGCAAAGCATTGTGAAAATATCTCAAATAATAAAGTTATTGTAGAGCTGTGAAATCGCTTCAATCATTTGTAATAACCCTGTACATCTACATCTAGATCGATACTCCACAAGCCATCGTACGGTGCATGGTGGAGGGTACCCTGTACCACTACTTGTCGTTTCCTTTTCTTTTTTTTTTTTATTTACTATTAAAAACAGTCTTGATCACGATTTCTTTATCAGGAACCTACTCAATGGTCTGAAGATAACCACAGTAGTGGTCAAAACCGGTCGCCTTGATAAATAAATCGTGATCAAGACTGTTTTTAATAGTAAATATTTATAAGACATTGATCACTGCTTTTCCCGTAATGTATTCAAAAGTTTCCTTTTCTGTTCAAGTCCCAAATAGAGCGATGAAAAAACAAGTGTCTGCACGCCGCTGTGTGAGCCATAATTTATCGTATCTTACCTTTGTGGTCCTTACTCACAATTTATGTCGGTGGCAGAAGAACCATTCAGCAGTCAGCTTCAAATGCCACTTCTCTGAATTTTCTAAATAGTATTTTTCGAAGTGAACACCACCTTCCTATTAGGGATTCCCATTTGAGTTCCTGAAGCATTTCTGTAACACTTACGTGTCATTCGAACCTCCCAGTAACAGATCTAGCAGCCTGCCTCTGAACTGCTTCAATGACTTCTTTCAGTTCTACCTGGTACGGATCCCAAACAGTGAGGCAGTACTCGACTTGCACCAGTGTCCTTTACAAGTGAATCCCCCTTTCCTAAAATTCTCCTGTCCCAAATGGAATGGGAAGAAACCCTAATACGGTACCCTTTCCGTGCAGAGTGTGGATGTAGATGTAAATGTAGATTAGCTATTGTGGCTACGACTCAGATTACCTGGGCTCATCTTTCTGCACATGTGCGACAGGTCGGTTTTCTATGTATTATCCCAATGGTCAGTGTGTGCTATGCTGTGGCTGTGCCACTCCATGCACATCCTCTCAGTACGGCTTATGTAAGCACTGTCTATTATTAAGAAGTCTTACAATGTGTTCTCAATTCCCCTCAAGTAAACATTCCCTTATAATTTGTCCGTTTTAGGTTAACATCTTGCACGTACTCCACAGTCAATTTTTTGACTGCTACGTTTTCTGTGCTACGATCAGCATTAGGACAGGGGACACTACGTTTTATTGAGGGACTGCTTCCATGTTAAAAACTGTCTGTGGTCCTTCTTTGGTTATTTCCAAGTGATTAAAATTTTGTCATACGGTTTAGCTGGGGTGGATGAAATTAAGTTGGAACTCATCAAATACAGTGCAATGTCAGGTCTTAAATGGCTACACAGGATAATTGAAATGGCCTGGGAGTCGGGACAGGTTCTATCAGACTGGACAAAAGCAGTAATCACACCAATCTTTAAACATGGAAACAGAAAAGATTGTAACTACTACAGAGGTATCTCCATAATCAGCGTTGTGGATAAAATCTTCTCAGGTATTGTTGAAAGGAAAGTGCGAGTATTAGTTGAGGACCAATTGGATGAAAATCAGTGTGGGTTTAGGCCTCTTAGAGGTTGTCAGGACCAGATATCTTTAGCTTACGGCAAATAATGGATAAGTGTTATGAGTAGAACAGGGGATTGTATCTGTGCTTTATAGATCTAGAAAAGGCATATGACCGGGTTCTTAGGAGGAAGTTATTGTCTGTTCTACGAGATTATGGAATAGGAGGCAAACTTTTGCAAGCAATTAAAGGTCTTTACATGGATAATCAGGCAGCAGTTAGAGTTGACGGTAAATTGAGTTCATGGTTCAGAGTAGTTTCAGGGGTAAGACAAGGCTGCAACCTGTCTCCACTGTTGTTCATATTATTAATGGATCATATGTTGAAAACAATAAACTGGCTGGGTGAGATTAAGATATGTGAACACAAAATAAGCAGTCTTGCATATGCGGATGACTTAGTTGTGATGGCAGATTCGATTGAAAGTTTGCAAAGTAATATTTCAGAGCTAGATCAGAAATGTAAGGACTATGGTATGAAGATTAACATCTCCAAAACGAAAGTAATGGCAGTGGGAATGAAATATAAACGGATTGAGTACCAAATAGGAGGAACAAAGTTAGAACAGGTGGACGGTTTCAAGTACTTAGGATGCATATTCTCACAGGATGGCAACATAGTGAAAGAACTGGAAGTGAGGTGTAGCAAAGCTAATGCAGTGAGCGCTCAGCTACGATCTACTCTCTTCTGCAAGAAGGAAGTCAGTACCGAGACTAAGTTATCTGTGCACCGTTCAATCTTTCGATCAACTTTGTTGTATGGGAGCGAAAGCTGGGTGGATTCAGGTTACCTTATCAACAAGGTTGAGGTTACGGATCGGAAAGTAGCTAGGGTGATTACAGGTACTAGTAGATGGGAACAATGGCAGGAGGGTGTCCACAATGAGGAAATCGAAGAAAAACTGGGAATGAACTCTATAGATGTAGCAGTCAGGGCGAACAGGCTTAGATGGTGGGGTCATGTTACATGCATGGGAGAAGCAAGGTTACCCAAGAGACTCATGGGTTCAGCAGTAGAGGGTAGGAGGAGTCGGGGCAGACCAAGGAGAAGGTACCTGGATTCGGTTAAGAATGATTTTGAAGTAATAGGCTTAACAGCAGAAGAGGCACCAATGTTAGCACTGAATAGGGGATCATGGAGGAATTTTATAAGAGGGGCTATGCTCCAGACTGAACGCTGAAAGGCATAATCAGTCTTAAATGATGATGATGATGATGTTGATGATGTTTAGCCTATGTAGTTTAACAAAAAGTGTTTTGCATCTTTTTTTGGTCAATCACTGGGCACTTGAGGGAGTGACTTTACAGTCACTAAACTACTTGTAAACCAACAGGAGATCAGTAATTCTTCTCACGACAGCTGTTGAGATTATACGAGGGTCAATTACTATCCACAATTTAGTTATATTTTTGCTTATTTTGGTAGTAGTGTTGTTTTACGTTGATGACGCACGCTTTGTTTATTTGTTGTTATATCTTCGCAATTTTCAAGCTACTAGGTTAGTTTCGTTATCACTGCCTCGGTCTTAATCGTGCCTGCTCCGCTGTCTACTTGCACCAAAGAAGAGCAACGTTCAGTGGTCCGTTTTTTGTGGTCAGAAGGCATATCAGAGGCCGAAATTCGTCGAAGGCTTTCGGCACAGTACGGGAACAGTGTTTTGCCACAACGGACTGTCTAAAAATGGATTGAAAAATTCTGAAATGATCGCACAAGTGTTATTCACAATGAAGTAGCCGGAAGTCTGTTTACCGCCACAAATGAAGAAACCATTGAGTGTTCACGTGAAATGATTCTCTTAGACAGATGATTAACTACTGATGAAGTGCCACATCGTCTGTAAATTAGTCACGGTTCTGCCTACGAAATCATCCACAACAGACTTGGGTTTCATAAAGTTTGTGCAAGATGTTTCCCAAAACAACTCACATAGTTGCATAAACAAACACACTTGGACATCTGCAAAAAACATTTGGATCACTATGGTAATGAAGGGGACAACTTCTTAGACAGAATCCATCATTGCAAGCCAGAGAGTGAACGGCAGAGTATGGAATGGAAACATCCAAAGTCGCCGTGCAAGAAAAAGTTCGAGACCCAACCGTCTGCAGGAAAACTGATGTTTACTGTTTTTTGGGCGGCACAAGGTCCAGTACTGGAACATTATGGGGAAAGGGGCACAGCAATAAACAGTGTGCGTTACAGTGAGATGCTTACTGCCAGGCTTAAGCCTGCAATTCGAAGCAAACGCCGAGGATTGCTGTCAAAAGGTGTTGTGTTGTTGCACGACAATGCCCGTCCGCATACTGCTGCCCACACTGCTGAAACGCTCCAGAAACTCAAATGTGAAGTACTGGATCATCCTCCATATAGTCCCGATGTTGCCCCTTCTGACTATCGCTTGTTTGGTCCACTCAAACAGGCATTAAGGGGCCGTCGATCTGCCTCGGACGAAGTATGAAAGAAGCGGTGCATTCCTGGCTCGCAGCTCAACCGAGAACCTTCTTTTACGAGGGCATCGAGAGTCTTGTACAACGATGGACCAAATGCGTTGAAACGCAACGAGACTATGTCGAAAAATGATGTTCTTTTAAGTTTCCTATTTGATTACAATACAATCTTATAACTACTTCGCGGATAATATTTGACTTACCCTCGTATATTTATTCAAATGGAGTGCTACAGCTGTGGCTGCCCCACTCAGCATGTGATCTACATCTACATGGCTACTCTGCAATCACACATAATCGCCTGCCACAGGGTTCATCGGACCACCTTCACACTAATTCTCCACCATTCCCCTGTCAAACACCACACGGAACAAACAAACACCTGTATCTTTCTGTGCGAGCTCATTTTTCCCTTATTTTATTACGATGATCACTTCTCTCTATTTAGGTCGCCATCAACAAAATATTTTCACATTTGGAGCGGAAAGTTGGTGATTGAAATTTGGTGAGAAGACTCGGCCACAATGAGAAATGCCATTGTTTTAATTATGTCTACCGCAAATTCTGTATCGTGTCTGTGACACTGTCTCCCCCATTTTTTGACTATATAAAACATGCTGTTCTTGTTTGAACTTTCTCGATGTACTCCACTAATCGTATCTGGTAAGGATCGTACACCGCACAGCAGAACTCCGAAAGAGGACGGATAAGTGTAGTGTGGGCACTCTCTTTAATAGGTCTGTTGCATCTTCTACGTGTTCTGTCAATAAATCACAGTTTTTGGTTCGCCTTCCCACAACATTATCTATACGAATGTTGCAATTTAAGTTGTTCATAACTGTAATTCGTAGGTACCGAGTTAAATTTACCGCCTTTAGAGTGGATTGCTTTATCGTGCAACCGAAGTTTAACTGTTTCCTTTTAGCAGTCATGTGATTGATCTCACATTCTTCATTATTTAGGGTCAACTGCCAAATTTCGCATCATACAGATATCTCATCTAAATTGTTTTGATCTTCTGATGACTTTACTAGACAATAAATGACAGCATCATCTGTAAACAACTTAAGACGGCTGCTCAGATTGTCTCCTAAATTGTTTGTATGGAAAAGGAACAGCAAAGGGCAAAGGCAGAAATCACTTCCGTTTTACTAGACGACTTCCTGTCAATTGTTATGAACTGTGACCTCTGACAGGAAATCACAAATCTGTCTCAGAACTGAGACGATATTCCACAAGCAAGAAATTTGATTACAAGTTGCTTTTGAGGAAATCTAGAAATACTGAATCAATTTAAGATGCTTTGTCGACAGCACTTGACACTTCCGTAGAAGTTTACAAGAATTCAAAAGTGTATACAGTTTCGCGATATTTGTCTTGAGAACATATTCTCATCGATGTTCTGTTATACTCTTTACATCACAGGTGTCCAACATTTAGCTTACCTGAGACACAAGCTTTACATTCTGTGTGTGACTACTTTTGTAGGGATCCTTTTATACGCAACTTGTTCTGTATTCATGTTACTTCAAAACTGAAAAGTGTTCTTTCTCTTAGGCTTCCATATCGAAACACTTCTTCAATTTATCTCATCATTTAATAATGTCTGACATTCTCAACAAATAACAAAACCATAGCTCTAATTAAGCAAACATTAACATACGCACATTCTAAATTTAGAGGTAAAATTTCTACAAGTTTTTAGCTCAAAACTGGATCCAGACAGGGAGATGGTCTCTTACTGTTGTTCTTTAATTGTGCCCTAGAAATGTCACATGTGAATGTAGAATGTCATTAGAAAAAACCCCGGGAGTTAGATTAGGTTACAGTAGGGACAACCTATAAACTGATTCTGTAACATTTATTTTCACACACTCAATGGAAACAGCTACTAGGCATACAGAATTGCCGAAAAGCAGACTTACTGATCTCCTCGAGATAACCATATCCGTCACATTAAGACAGCCACCACAATAACGAAAACAAAACATGTAAAAACTGCGAGGAATGCTCAAATATGTATGAAGTAACTGAACAAGACACTTCACAGGAAGAAGCCATTCCAGTGGTTACTGCCTGAAACCACCGCCATTTTTTAATTCCTGTTTCTTTTTTCTTTTTTTTTTTTTAGCCTTTCACATGAAACCACTGATGCTATTGCAAGAGACACACTTCTAGTGGTACACTGAGGTACTTCTATGAATGTAGTTCATTGCAGCAGTCACTTATAGCATTCGAAGCAACAATCAGCACACACTCCGCTGCAGAGTGAAAATCTCATTCTGGAATCAGCATGGAGATTATGCTACATGTTTGTACAAGATTGTGACATGCACTGTTGTTGTTGCTGAAGTAGTGATCATACTGAGATCACTGACAGTGAAGGTAAGTATATCAAAGTTACTGTATTGTATATTTGAGTTTTTACTACTGCTTTTATGAGTATTATAGGAATCAAACTACTGGAACAATATATAGTTATAATACAAAATTAATTAAATTTGATTCACATTTCTGTTTCTTATTCAAGACTATAATTTGTTTTAGGTGCTAGGAGTTCATGGAAATTTTAAGATGTGGGATTTTGTCTAGGAAAATTTTGAAACTGCTTTCAAATATAGACATGAAATGATGAGAGGTTGAAAACTGTGTGGCCCAATGATTCCAAAGGGAAACCATCTCCTTAAAACAGCTGATTGTTTACCTTTTGCCAATTTCATCTTATATTTGATGTTTAGCTTGATAATAAAAATTAATTCGGTGAAAATCTTTACATTTATATTCCATGGTGCAACCATCATCTTAAAACAATTGAGGCACCGAGAACCATAAGGGCCCAAAGCACAGAAACAAAGTTTTGAGAAAAATATATATTTGCAAAAATCAGATTTGTAAGCAAACTATCAGTCTCATAGGCTTGACTTGTTTTTTAATCAAACCTCAACTTCCTACATTTCATATAAAAAATCATGAACCCACTTTATACCACATCTTAGTTATTATTATTATTATTACTATTGAAGCTAATCTGCAAAATTTTCATGTATAGGATAGTGGCAACAGTATCTCTTTGACTGTTATATGGTTTGTACAAGGGCCGTTCAGAAAGTAACCTCCGGTTGATTTAAAAAAATACACCAAGTTAAATAAAAATATTTTAATATATACATCTTACAACTACATCTTTGCACTATTTTTCTACATAGTCTCCATAGCAATTGAGGCACTTATTGTATCTCTTCACAAGCTTTGAAATTCCTTCTGCATAAAAATCACCTGCTTGTGCCTGGAGCCAGCCTGTGACCGCATCTTTGAGCACTTCGTCGTCATCAAACCGCTGTGACCCGAGCCATTTCTTCAAATGCATGAAGAGGTGATAATCACTTGGCGCCAGGTCTGGGCTGTAAGGTGGATGGTTGATAACGTCCCACTTGAAGGACTCAAGAAGGGCCGTTGTTCTGCGAGCAGAGTGAGGACGGGCGTTATCGTGCAAAAAAACGATACCGGAAGTCAGCATACCACGGTGTTTGTTCTGTATAGCCCGTCGTAACTTTTTTATTGTTTCACAGTACACATCTTGATTAATAGTCGCACCACGTTCCATGAATTCAACCAACAACACCCCTTTGGCATCCCAAAACACCGTTGCCATCAGTTTTCTGGCAGAAAAATCTTGCGAGGCTTTTCTTGGTTTGGTAGGCGAATTTGAATGTGCCCACATCTTTGATTGTTCTTTTGTCTCAGGGTTCACGTACTTAATCCAGGTTTTGTCACCGGTCACGATTCTGTTTAACAGTGGTTCTCCTTCGTCCTCATAACGTGACAGAAAGTCTAATGCAGAGGCCATTCTTTGAGTTTTGTGGTGGTCGGTAAGAATTTTGGGCACCCATCGTGCACAGAACTTACGGTAACCCAATCTTGCTGTCACTATCTCATACAAGAGAGTCTTCAAAATCTGTGGAAAACCAGTAGACAACTCCAGCATTGAGAAACGTCGATTTTCACGAACTTTTGCATCAACTGTCTGAACGAGTTCGTCAGTCACCAATGATGGTCTACCACTCCTCTCTTCATCATGAACGTTTTCTCGTCCACTTTTAAATAAACGTACCCATTCACGGACAACTCCTTCACTCATAACTCTTGGTCCGTACACGGCACAAAGCTCACGATGAATAGCTGCTGCAGAACATCCTTTGGCTGTAAAAAACCTTATGACAGCACGCACTTCACATTTGGCGGGGTTTTCTACTGCATCACACATTTCAAACTGCCACAAAAACTAAACTAGCGCAGGTACGACGTTCACTCGACCACGGCTTGATGCCGACTGACCTGTTGAGTGCGTGAACGCACAGATGGCGTCGCTACTCCCCCCACAACCCGCACTGTGACCAATCGGAGGTTACTTTCTGAACCGCCCTCATAATTAATGTAACACTAGAATCAGAACACAAAAAACAGATAGTAAAATGCACGGCTCGCACAATTACAACCTATCCCAACACCTCATGGTCCTCATTATCATCATTTTTGTGAAGCCCATTCTCTGCCTTGAGGTTCAGATAAAACTGTCTGTTCACTTTAGACACGAAATCTACTAATTTTGTTAGGTATGTATGTTTCAAGTTTGATCTAGTCATTTTGTTAAGTCTTTCTATTTTGATATTTGGTTCTCACATATGTTTTTGGGCATTAGATTTTGCAACAGATCTACAAACTGAGAGGAAATGAGAAACTGTGGTCTGCGTTGATGTGGCCTAAAGAAAATGGTAGCCTCCCACGACTTCAATGAAGAATAATATTATGCTGGATTTTCCATTGTTCAATGAAGAATATGTTACTTCAAACAACATTTCATGGCAACCAGTTGAAAACTTCAGCTTTGTAAAGTTTCTGAAATGTACATTGTCACCACAAACATCAACTTTTCGTTTGGTAGTGAGGTCAGTAACACTCTCTAAGGTTCCGGAACCTTCACTGTAAATTTTAAGAACTGGAATGCTGAAACCAAGAGATTAAGGTAGAGTATTCCTTCAAGAGCTTCCAGTTATTGTGAAGAAACAGGCATCAGTGTGGCCAGGGAGCATTCCTACAACAGTGAAAATTTGTGCTTTGGACCCTTACAGAAGTGAATACTGGAGAAGTTGGTGAGACGGCTTTTCAAAAATGTTCATGTACAGAGTGTAGGGAGAACAGCACTTATAAAACTGGTTCACCAAAAGATCAAAAGATGTCAGGAGCCTGCATAATGCTACTATCTCAAAATCAACGACAGTGTTCTTTATTCCCTTATTGTTCTCAGTGCCTCAACTGATTGTTTAATTTTTGCCTATTTCTTCTTGTATTCATGGCTTACTATAATAATAAAGGTTAATTACTTGAAAAAAATTAAAATTATACATTTTTCAAACTATTGGGACTCAAAGGGTTAATAAGATGAAAACAGGGTGCTATTTCACTAAGGACACATACAGTGCTGGAAATTAGTATAAAGCCATGGTTATTTGTCGAAAAAACATGTTTATTTATGTATTTGGTATTGCATGCATTTTTCCTGTACAGTTTACAACAAACTAAAGTGAAACACATTTTACCATAAGCATTGATATTTAAGAAGTTTAATGAAACAAGACAACCTTAAAGGTGGAAATTAATATAAATGCATTTACGAACTATCAGAATAACATAACATATAAAGTAAATAGATCACAATCACAGTCTGGGACACACCTGAAGTTACTTCTTCATCTGATGACTTCTTTTCATCTACGATAACATGCTGTGTCCTCCCTACCAAAAAGTCCTCAATCCAGTGGCAAATTTCACTTGACACCTCATATGATTGTACTTTTGACAATAAGCGTAGGTTCAGTACTGAGTCAAATGCTTTTCGGAAATCAAGACATGCTGCATATACCTGACTGACTCGGTCCATAGCTTTCAGTATATAACGTGAGGAAAGTGCGAGTTGGGTTTCACACGATTGATGTTTTCGGAACCCACGATGGTTGGCATTGAGGAGGTCATTCTGTTCGAGACACCTCATTATGTTTGAGCTCAGAATATGTTCCAAGATTCTACAACAAATTGATGTCAAGGATATTGAATGGTAGTTTCGTGGATCACTTCTACTACCCTTCTTGTAAACAGGTGTGATCTGTATTTTTTTCCAAGAACAGAGCATGGTATTTTGTTCAAGGGATTTATGACTGTTTATAGTTAGCAGTCCTTGAGAAAAAAGGCACTCGTAACCAATCTTGGGGTATTTTAAAGATTTTATACACCAATGCCATAGCTCTCATTGGACTTCAGGACAGTGAGAAACTGAGAATTTGAAGAGGAATCAGGCAAAAAGATTCAACATCAACAAAACTATTCACAGAAGCAGTCGTGGGAATCTTCAGATCCATCAACCGAAAGGTAGAAAAAGGAATACGGTATAGTGCACTAATGGTGTACGTGGGTCTCGTCTTGTGTACCTGTGTCGGGAATTTGTTGACATCCATCAAAGTCAATCAGGTGATAGTAATATGGTAGTTGATGAGGATCACTACAACTAATTATTTCTCTCCACAAAAGCTACGACTTAATTACATTTGTTTTCAACGTGGGGAATGCAAGAATAACTTTTGCTGATCTGGTTGTCATGAATATTAAGGTTGCTTACTGGTTTCTTTGGTGATGAAAAAACCACACGAGCTGACAGACTGATATCTAGCAAAGCCTGAAGCCTAGGTTAGGCTGGAGTGCGACAATTTTGTTGTGAGTTCACAGTGTCAATGAATGTGAACTGAAGAGAGACACATGTAGTGACAGACTGACCTTTAGTGTAGGCAAAGATCAGTTGGAAAGTGACAGTTTGCCTGTGAGTTGGTGAAGCGAATGAATGTAAATAGGAGAAAACTACAAGTAGTAAAAAACTGACATATAGCGTAGCCCGAGGCCTAGTTTGCTGTGAGCCGACAGAATTACTGCACAAGATGAAAACACAATTTCCATAATACACTGACGTGTGGCATAACCTGAGATATACACTGCTCAAGCCAGTCTTGGCCTCGGTCTCTGGTGTAACGTCACATGACCTGGACTGCTGTTGAAATTGCTCATCAATATTTTATAAAGTTTTAGTCTTCAGTTACTTATTTTAAACTTTATTTGTGTTAATATTTGCCGTAAAAGTAACTTATTAGTGAATTTTCATTCATCTCAGCCTTTCTTTCTGTGTTACTGACTTTAGTGGTCCGTTATTCGTGAGTGTGCTTACGTTGTTCATCCAAGTCACACGCCTCAGTACTGTCTTTACATTTCGTGGTGTGCAGTTGCAGCTGTAGCGGTTATAAAGCTAAGTACTAACAAAGTTGTTTGTGCACTGTATTCGAATATTAAGTGTGGAAGTTTTTAATTGTTTATTCAAATATTA